>NC_053490.1:23718837-24018837 GCF_905171775.1 Rana temporaria | reverse complement strand
TCGGGGGCGAGCGGGGGCGCGCACGCGCCCCTAGTGGCCGCTCTAAGAGCCGACGTAGTATGACGTGCTCTCGCCCAGGAGAGCCGACCTGCCGCCGTAGAATGACGGCGGCTGGTCGGCAAGTAGTTAACTTCCTGTGTACTTCCTGTTTTTTTGTGGAGAATAGTGTGGTGGAATTCGCAGATGTGTGAACCATCAAATGCGATTCCAGAACGATTTACATTCATGTCTATGGAGACTAAATTTGCAACGCTCTAAACTCGCACAAGGCCCTTTTTTTCATCGCATCGGATTCGGGGGGGAATCGCAACGCATAGGTGTGGACGACCATCATTGAAAACAATTACTTTTTGGATGACATGCAAATCTAGTTTTTGTTTAACGCATCACATTCGGTATCAACTCACACAAGTGTGAACCAGGACTAAAGGGATAGTGCAACAATTTTATTTAGTTATATAAAAAGTTAGAATTTTGAAAATGAAAATACGAACATACCAATGAAAATACGAACAGACAAAGGATTTAAAATACGGAATGCAAATCGTTCGTTATGGATGTCATTTTCGTTCTTTTGCTTTTTCGGTGTTTCGTATTTTAGTAAGATTGTCCAATCATACGTTCATATTTTCGCTTGGTCGTTATTTTGCTTATTCGTAATTCAGTAATTTTCGTATTTTGGGTCTTTCAGCTTTTTGGATGTTCGAATTGATACGAATGTACGAAAATTATCAAATTCGTACGGAAATCCATTTGTTACGAACGGGAACGCACATGTCTAATTGAATCACAATCATTAATTTTTTCGATTTATGCACCTAACAAACATTAAATTTAGCTGGAAATGTTTTTGTCTTTACAACCCCTTTAACTGACTTCATCTACAGATTGAAGTTCATCCCTTTGATATGTAGATGAACAAACAAAAAGATATAAAATGAAACAATGTTTCATTGTAACTTTTTGAATTCGTGGCTGAGCAATGCTGTTGATAAACATTACTCGGCAATGCAGCTATGATTCATCAGAGGCATGTATTGTGACGGGGGGAACCTGGCAGCAGGGCAGAATGACAAGATGTACTAGACACGCCCTGCCTACAATGATGACATTATTTGTGGCGTGTCTATCACGCCCAGAGTCTGCAACTGGTTAAGTAAGTTTATGATTTTTGTGGGGCGGCAATCATATCCATCTCGGACCACAGGTTGGACACCCCTGGTTTAAAAAATGAATGTAGGCATATTTTGTAAGAGGGGTATGGGGACATAGCAATCTTTATGGTGAGTGGTTGGCAACATCTGTTTTACCCTAATCAAGTGATACAAATATATCTCTCACTTAGGGTAAGCTGCCCTCAAAATGCCTGAATATAAAACGTGCCAAATTAAATACAAATGTTGAATTATCCCTAAAAAAAAACATTTGATGTAATGAATAAACAATGATACTGAATATACGAATAGTGCATCAAATGCAGTCAAAATTATAAAGGTTATAAAAGGGTCCACAGTTCTTCATGTTTAGTGTCACATGATAAACAGTGTTCCACCGCATTGTTGCACACCAACTCCTTACCAAATGAGGTCCTCAGTGCTTAGTGGGAAAGCACAGCGCCTCCTGATTGTAACCTGACCATTTAAGAATAACTTCACTAGGGCCCGCCAGGATCTCTTCAGCAAATAATAGCCCAGAGCATATGTGTCAGGGAACTCCTGTGAAACGTTTTGCACACAGACGTGCGCAAGCGCATAGCCTTTGCCATAGAATGGCTCACAGGCAAGCGCGTGCGCGCCAGAGCTCGCAATTGCGGGCACGCATGCGCACAGACGTGAGCATGCGCGCGCATGTACGAGCCTAATCCCGTTTGGCGCCAGACAGCCTATTTAAAGGGAGTCTGGGCTCTTGTGCTTTGCTGACTGATCTTCAGCTGTGTTCCTGAACCTTGCTCTGATCCTGTGTGTCTTCCCAGTATTTTGACCCGGCTTGCTCTTGACCCAGGCTCTGTGTTTTGTCCCTGTACTGATGCCCATCTCTGACCCGGCTCCGTTCCTGACTCTGGCTCTGTCTATGATTTGGTACCTCTCTGCCCGCTTGCTGCCAAACCTGGCTATCCCTGAGACCTTGTTCCTGGTTGCTGTTAACCCTCAGTTACCTGCCTGGCTATTACCTGTTCCTGCTCAGCTCACCACAGTCTGCTCCAGGCCGCTGAACCCTGCCAAGCTGTTCTCCCGGGATCCCCGGCTCCAGGCACTCGTGTCCCTCTTGTCCTTCGGCTTCCTCTGTCTACCCTTCAGCGGAGCCAGGACAGAAAATTTAAGAGACGCCGACCTCATCAAATCAGTCTCCCATCCGATCCCTGACAATATGTGGAGGAAACAGACTTACTAGATAATGCATTATCTTTAAAACCGCTGGGGATAACCCACAAACAAATGCAAAGAAACAAGCATGAAAATGCTCTGCTTGGATTAGCATTCATGATGATGTCATAGCCAAGCCCCTACCAGCGCGTTTCGTCACACAAAACGTCATCAGGGAACAGAAACTGTCATAAGCATTTGGTAAGGGGTTGGTGTGCACAAAAAGGTTGTTGAACACTGAACTGTAGTGTCATCACGGTTTTCACAAGAATTGTGGACTCTTTTATAATCTTACATCACCTTGTTTTTGTTTTGTATTTATTTTAATTTTATTATGAGGTGTTTAATTGCCGGTTCACATTGCTGCACTATGAATTTGTTCAGTTTTTTCAGTCCATACTAAGGTGTAAATTTATCGCGAAATTTACAAAGTTTTTACCGCAATTTTAATGCAAATTTCAGGAGTTGAACATAGCTGCGATTAATGTTTCTAGCCAATGGAATCATAATGTAACCACTTACCCCCCGGATCATATTGCTGGTCAAAGACCAGAGCACTTTTTGCGATTCGGGACTGCATCGATTTAACTGACAATTGCGCGGTCGTGCGACGTGGCTCCCAAACAAAATTGGCGTCCTTTTTTTCCCACAAATAGAGCTTTCTTTTGGTGGTATTTGATCACCTCTGCGGTTTTTATTTTTTGCGCTATAAACAAAAATAGAGCGACAATTTTGAAAAAAATGAATATTTTTTACTTTTTGCTATAATAAATATCCCCCAAAAATATATAAAAAAAAAATTTTTTCCTCAGTTTAGGCCGATAGTATTCTTCTACGTATTTTTCGTAAAAAAACCCCGCAATAAGCGTTTATTGATTGGTTTGCGCAAAAGTTATAGCGTTTACAAAATAGGGGGTATTTTTATGTCATTTTTATTAATATATTTTTTTTACTAGTAATGGCGGCGATCAGCGATTTTTTTCCGGTACTGCGACATTATGACGGACACTTCGGACACTTTTGACACATTTTTGGGACCAGTGGCATTTTTATAGCGATCAGTCCTATAAAAATGCATTGGATTACTATAAAAATGCCACTGGCAGTGAAGGGGTTAACACTAGGGGGCGGGGAAGGGGTTAAGTATGTTCCCTGGGTGTGTTCTTACTGTGGGGGGCGGTGGCCTCACTAGGGGAAACACTGATCCTCTGTTCATACATGGTATGAACAGAAGATCAGCATTTCTCTCCCTGACAGGACCGGGAGCTGTCTACAGCTCCCGTTCCCCGCTCTGTGACGAGCAATCGCGGGTGCCCGGCGGCGATCGCGCCCACCGGGCACACGCACGGGAGTCGGGGGCGAGCGGGGGCGCGCACGCGCCCCTAGTGGCCGCTCTAAGAGCCGACGTAGTATGACGTGCTCTCGCCCAGGAGAGCCGACCTGCCGCCGTAGAATGACGGCGGCTGGTCGGCAAGTAGTTAACTTCCTGTGTACTTCCTGTTTTTTTGTGGAGAATAGTGTGGTGGAATTCGCAGATGTGTGAACCATCAAATGCGATTCCAGAACGATTTACATTCATGTCTATGGAGACTAAATTTGCAACGCTCTAAACTCGCACAAGGCCCTTTTTTTCATCGCATCGGATTCGGGGGGGAATCGCAACGCATAGGTGTGGACGACCATCATTGAAAACAATTACTTTTTGGATGACATGCAAATCTAGTTTTTGTTTAACGCATCACATTCGGTATCAACTCACACAAGTGTGAACCAGGACTAAAGGGATAGTGCAACAATTTTATTTAGTTATATAAAAAGTTAGAATTTTGGGGGGGGGGGGGGGTTTGAAATGGTATTGTTTGTCAGGTTTTAATGGTTGTCTGTGTCCTCTCTCAGGAGATTCACCATCTCTCAGTGCTGCTGAAAGTGGAGGTACAAGCAATACTCCTAAACTGGCTCCAGGCCCCATTATGCGATTCCACAGTCCAAGGGAGCACCAGGTTCCAAGCATAAAAAGTAGAAAAAGGGAGTTTGCTCACTGGCCCACCTACCTGTAGCAGCAACAATGGAAAGGAAATGTTGTCTTTCTCTGCATGTTGTCCCAACTTCTGCCTTCCTTGACCAATATGCAAGCCCCCCGGTAATACACTGGCAGGCAATTTGTTGTAAATACTGGCCATAGTGCTGGCTGATTGCTAGGAAAGCGGATGTTACTGGGTGTGATATACTGGCAGGAGAGAATTTCTAATGCAAATTGCCTGTACTAGGTGCAAGTTGAAGTTCTGGAAGGGGGGAATTTCTGATGTGCCTTGAAAATTGTTAGGTGGGGTATACTAGGTGGGGGCTCTGCCATCTCTATTTGTCCATGAGAGCACAGTCACTAAGAATGTGAGGGATAATCTAAAATGTTAGAATTATCGACCACAACAATGAGTCATTGCTTGAAGAAGGAGCCAAGTAGTTGTTCCGAAATGCGTTGCATGCTGATGACATCACTTCCGGTTTGCTCTCCACGCTGGTTGTTGGTCCCTTCCCGTTGACGTCACTTCCTGGATTCGGCTTCTATGCTGTCTCAGACAGCCTAGCTCTCTTCCCAGTATCCAGGAGAGTTGTGGCTTCCATCTGCCGGACACTTCAAAATATGCTACCATAGGATTACACCTCCGGATATCCCTGAAGCCCAGTACACACGATTGGATATCTGATGGAATCTAATCCGATGGATTTTTTCGTCAGATATCCGATGAAGCTGACTTTCATCAGTCTTGCCTACACACCATCAGTCAAAAATCCGACTGTGTCCAACGCGGTGACGTAAAGCACTACGACGTGCTGAGAAAAATTATATTAAATGCTTCCGAGCATGCGTCGACTTGATTCTGAGCATGCATGGATTTTTGACCGATGGACTTCCACACAGACAATCGTTTTTTTCTATTGTTTTTTTTTATCCATAGGAAAATTTTAAAACATGTTCTATTTTTTTCAATGATGGAAAACAAACCGATGGGGCCCACACAGTCCATCGGTCCGTTTTCATCAGACAAACCGATCGTGTGTACAGGGCTTGAGATGCCGTTGGACTACAAGAAAGCCGGACCACATGCCATATTACTAACATGATGTGTTCCTACCAGCCACCCTTTTGTAAGTGTTTTTAACCCTTTTGAGAATATAGGGCCAGATTCACAAATGAGATACGACGGCGTTTCTCCTGATACGCCGTCGTATCTATGTTTCTATCTATGCGACTGATTCATAGAATCAGTTACGCATAGATATCCCTAAGATCCGACAGGTGTAATTGTTTTACACTGTTGGATCTTAGGATGCAGTACCGCGGCAGCCGCTGGGGGGAGTTTGCGTCGTAAACCAGCGCCGGGTATGCAAATTAGGAGTTACGGCGGATCCACAACGGTTTTTCGCGTTCGCTACGTCGCCGCTAGTCTAGTTTCCCGTCGCAAAGTTAGTCGTTTTTTGTTGGTGCCCTAACTTTAGTCAGCAAGTGTATTGCTGTCTAAAGTATGGCCGTCGTTCCCGCGTCGAAATTCTAAATTTAACGTTGTTTGCGTAAGCCGTCCGGGAATACGGAAGTACGCTACGCGCGTCGCCGTTCAAAAAAATGACGTCACGGCGCGCAAAGCACGGCGGGAGTTAAGAAACGGAGCATGCGCAGTAGGTCCGGCGCGGGAGCGCGCCTAATTTAAATGGCACACACCCATTTGAATTGGCCCGCCTTGCGCCGGAGGCCGCCGGCGTAGTTTTCATCGCAAGTGCTTGGTGAATCAGGCACTTGCGATGAAAAATTGCGGCGGTGTAACGTATCTAGGATACGTTACGCCGCCGCGATTCTACGTGAATCTGGCCCATAAAGTTTTACTTCTGCACTTAGAGGCGCCTTTTTTCTTTTCATTTTACTTCCAGAGTTTATATTAGTTTGGAGCGCAACACCACCCTTTGATTTTCTTTATACTTCCAGAGTTTTCTTCTCTCCTCAAGTGCTGCCGGAAGTGCATGAAGACCCTCTTCTATTTCTACATAGACTGATATCTGCTTGGTCTGTTACTTAGAGCACCCTTATGCACACTTTTATGTGAAACTACAAGTCCCATGAGGCACTGCAAGGCTGACAGTTGCAAGCATGACTCCCACAGGCAGAGACATAATGGGACTTGTAGTTTCGCAACAGCTGGAGGGCCGCCAGTTTGAGACACCTGCTTTAACCTCTTTTCCACCGAGGACGTCACTTTGAGCGGTGATATCTGAATGATGGGTGCAGCTACAGGCATCATTCAGATATCGCCGTCTTCAGCCGCTGATTCTCTGCACCATAAGAATGATCAAAGCGGCAGTTCCGCCGATTGATCGTTCTTCTAGGCAGCGGGAGGGGACGCCCCCCCTCCCGCCGCCATCCGGTGCTTCTCCGGGCTCTCCCGTGCCATCGGGGGCCCGGAGAGCGAATCGGCCGGCGCTCGCTGCAGAACCATAGAGATGACTGGTGACAAGATGATCACAGTCATCTCTATGACCTTCGGAGGACTGGGCGCGACGTTATGACATCACGCCCGGTACCCTGAAGTAAACAAAGCCGCAAGCTGTCGGCATGTGATCGGTGATTTTTTTTTCACCGATTTCATGCTTGTAAGCCTGGAGGAGAGATGTGGGGTCTTATTGACCCCACATCTCTCCATAAAGAGGACCTGTCGCACTGATTCCTATTACAAGGGATGTTTACATTCCTTGTAATAGGAATAAAAGTGATCAAAAAAAAAATGTAAAAAAAGTGTAAAAATAAAAAAAAAATTGGTAAAATAAAATAAAAAAAATAAAATTTGCAAAACGCCCCTGTCCCCGTTATCTCGCGCGCAGAAGCGAACACGCATGCAGGTCCCGCCCACATATGTAAACACCGTTCAAACCCCACATGTGAGGTATCGTTGCGGGCATTAGAGCGTGTGCAACATTTCTAGCACTAGACCTCCTCTAAAACTCGAAAATAGTAACCTGTAAAAAATGTTAAAGCGTCACCTATGGAGATTTTTAAGTACCGAAGTTTGGCGCCATTCCATGAATGTGCGCAATTTTAAAGCGTGACATGTTAGGTATCGATTTACTTGGCATAACATAATCTTTCACATTATACAAAAAAATTGGGCTAACTTTACTGTTTTGTTATTTTTTTATTCATAAAACTGTTTTTTTCCCCCCAAAAAAAGGGTTTGAAAAATTATTGCGCAAATACCGTGCAAGAAAATAAGTTGCAATGACCGCCATTTTATTCCCTAGGGTGTCTGCTAGAAAAATATATATAATGTTTGGGGGTTCTGATTAATTTTCTAGCAAAAAAATTGTGATTTTTACATGAAGAAGAGAAGTGACAAAAT
Organism: Rana temporaria; assembly: GCF_905171775.1. Classification (NCBI taxonomy): domain Eukaryota; kingdom Metazoa; phylum Chordata; class Amphibia; order Anura; family Ranidae; genus Rana; species Rana temporaria. The sequence goes on along the minus strand of NC_053490.1, from coordinate 24,011,090 downwards.
TAGCCCAGTGGGCAAGTGGTTAAAGGGACTTGAGTTCCCCCCTGTCCTCCACTCTCTGCATGGTGGCTGCCGAACAGCACCACCGGTGCAAGGAGGCCGAACTACACCTGCCTACACTCTGGCAGGGGCCAGTAAGAGCATTCTGATTGGATGGAGGCTGGCAGTTGCTGGATTGAATCCATGACTGTGGTAGTTAAGTGAAACTGAATCAGAGAGAGCTTTTCTGGCTAATAAAAGGTAACAGCAGTATAAAATGAAAAACAGCTCCATTTAAAAAAAAAAAAACAAATTTCACTGCATTACCTAAGACCGCATTTAACCGAAATAGGATTCTAAAACTCCTTGCCGATAGTTACCCCTTAACGAAAAAATTGGTGGAGTATATCTTGACACGGAAGGAAGTAAACTAGATAAAAATGTAAAAATAATAAAGTTTATGTACCAATAAATGAAACGACATTTAAACCTACACTTCCGATTCTTCCTCATTCAAACGGTTAAGGCAAAACCTATCCTGCACAATTTAATCCCTCAAGTTAAACTTTGCTGGCGCCTGATTAATCAGCGCGATTTAACTAAATTGCCGCACGAACAGAAAGAGATATTTGTCTCCTGAGGTGGTTTATTGCTTCTTACACGCAAGTAGTGAAACAGTATTACTGCGGTATTGTTCTGATAGGAGATAAATACAGTTTGATTCAATCGAGTCGTTATTTTAACATTCCGTAGTGTATTCAGCATTAGAGCAAACGTTTAAATGCTATGAGCAGAAATCATTTATCCATCTCGACGTCGTGGAAGGGCCACTATATCCAACTTACATCAATTTCGGAAGCTGGCTTGTGTAAAATAGAATTTAATAACTTTCAAGGATATGTTTTAAAAAAGTTTCAGCATATGATTAAAACGAGGAGATTTAGAGCTGAGAAACATGTGCGTCTAATATCTGAGAACTTGGGGCTCATTCACATCTGAGAACTTGGGGCTCATTCACATCTGAGAACTTGGGGCTCATTCACATCTGAGAACTTGGGGCTTATTCACATCTGAGAACTTGGGGCTCATTAACATACCACGGCATGTGTCTTACTGGGTGTATAGCATGTTCTAACACACGCTGCATTGCAGTGCATTGTTATTATGCGTCGGGGATGGACTGGCCATTGGGACTACAGGGAGTTTCCCGGTGGGCCGATGGCTCAGTGGGCCGGCTTCAGTGACAGCGGACGGCCGCCCCCCTCCGCTCCTCTGTCTCTCCCTTCCCGCAGTGCTCACCTGGGGGGGAACAGAGAAGCAGGGGGAGAACCAGAGGAGCAGGGGGGACGACAGAGGAGCATGGGGGAGGGGACAGACAGCTGACTCAACAGCTATGGCCTGGGATTTTCCCACTTCTGCCTAATCTTTTCCCATAAGGGGGGGCACCGAACTGATTCTTTGCCCCGGGTGAAATAATGTCTAGCTTCCCCACTGGTACTGCCTATAAGAGTACCAGTACCAGCCGTTCTACTCTAATAAAGTAGAACGGCTAGTGGCTAGTGAAGGGGGAGAGGGGGCTTGGGTGGCTGGGAGTTGTCCGGCCGCCATGGGAGAAACCTGTCAAAGTGGGCCAGTCTGGATGAAGTCCAGGGCCAAATTTTTGTCCCAGTCCAGCCCTGTTATGCGTTGTAGTGCTTTACCTTTTTCCCAGCTGCAGCTCATTATAACGTGTTACAGCACCATGCACAAATGCAACATATACTATTTTTTTTCTAGTGCACACCAAAACAGCACCACAAGACCTAGGCAGTAGCAGCCGCTCCATTAGGGGCGCAAGAGCGCCCCCACCAATCAATGCACCCGGCCCCTAATCTACATGCAGGGCACTGGACACAGGGGCCCGGATTCTCGTACGAGTTACGCCCGTCGTAACTCTGAGTCCGAGCCGTCGTATCTATGCGCCTGATTCTTAGAATCAGTTACGCATAGATTTGTATTAGATCCGACCGGCAAAAGTCTCTTACGCCGTCGGATCTTAACTGCATATTTACGCTGGCCGCTAGGGGCGTGTACGCTGATTTACGCCTAGAAATATGTAAATCAGCTAGATACGCCAATTCACGAACGTACGCCTGGCCGACGCAGTACAGATACGCCGTTTACGTTAGGCTTTTCCCGGCGTGAAGTTACCCCTGCTATATGAGGCGTACATGAGGCGTACCAATGTTAAGTATGGACGTTGTTCCCGCGTCGAATTTGGAAAATTTTACGTCGTTTGCGTAAGTCGTTCGCGAATAGGGCTGGGCGTCATTTACGTTCACGTCAAAAGCATTGGCTTCTTGCGGGTTAATTTGGAGCATGCGCACTGGGATATTTTCACGGACGGCGCATGCGCCGTTCGTAAAAAGCGTCATTTACGTGGGGTCACATTAAATTTACATAACACACGCCCACATCTACCACATTTGAATTAGGCGGGCTTACACCGGCCTATTTACACTACGCTGCCGCAACTTTGGTTTGAGAATACTGCACTTGCCTGTCAAAGTTGCGGAGGCGTAATGTAAATAGGATATGTTACGCCCGCACAAAGATACGCGCTTCTACGTGAATCCGGGCCATGGATTTCAATCGTTTTTTTTTTTTAATGAAGCACATGATTAGAGCCTGATGCTCTAATTGGCTTAAAAAAAGGGTGGGTTTGGCACTGCGCCCTGAGCCCACCTAGTTGTGTGACGTTAGCAAATTAATATTCGCTAATGTCTTCCTGCTTCTCCTCCCGGTCAATAAGGAAGCGTGTCTTGAGACCCGGTTGGACGGGAGTCTTAGGGCTCCCGGCCAATCGGGTCTCAGGACCCACTTCCTGTTTGGCCGGGAGGAAAAGCAACGCCTGTTCGGCCAGGAGCCTGGAGCAAGGAGCAGCCTCCTAAGGTAGGGCCGGACTGAACACTGCCTTCCTGTCTGTCTCCCATGGGGGGGTGGCCATTGTGTGAGTGAGGGGGCAGGTTTGTTTGTGTTTGCCGCCCCCCCCCCCCAAATAAAAAAAATTGAAGCACCAGTCGCCACTGGACCTAGAACAAATTGACTCTTTGTTGCAGTGGGACTGCATTAGGGCTTGTTCACTCTCGTTCACACTGGTGGGTCGGTAGACCCCACAATTGAACTGCTCCCCCTTTAGCTATAGAGGCTGTGCCAGGTGGGTATGCCATGGCCAATGTGCTTTGCTTCACAGCTGCTCCAGGAATTATACACCCTGGGCCAAATTCTCAAAAATCTTGCTTAACGTAACTTTAGGGAGTTAAGTTACACTGCCGCAATTTTCCGAAATTAAGTACCGATTCTCAAAGCACTTACCCAGAAAATTGCGGCAGCGCAACTTAACTCCGTCCGTCGCAAGGCGTTCCTAGTTTAAATGGGCGATTCCCATTTAAATTAGGCGCGCCGGACGTACTGCGCATGCATGTGACGCCATTTTTCCCGACGGGCAGCGCGCGAACGTAATTTACGCCGGGCTTTGTGGATCGCGACGGGACAATAAAGTTGCGTCGGGAAAAAAAAATATGCGCCGGGAAAAAAAATTCAAATTTAAAAAAAAAACGCGGCGATCGAAAAAAAGGTCTGGTTTTACATGGTGGACTAACTTTCCACATTGTAAAACCAGCCCTAATTTTGCGCAAGCAAATCGGAACTTACGCAGAAACCACAATGCTTAAAAGCTTTGTGGATCTGCTTAAGTCCTCATTTGCATACGCAAAGCGGCATTTCAATGAGAAATGCCCCCAGCGGCGGATGCGGTACTGCATCCTAAGATCTGACCGTGTAAGTGTCTTACAGATGTCAGATCTTCTGCCTAACTTTGGAAAAATCCTTTTGAAGATCGTTTCCAAAGTTAGGCACAGAGATACGCAGGCTGAACAGCAGTTACGCCTGCGTATCTCTTTTGAATATTTGGCCCCCTGTTCCTTTCGGCAGGCATAGCACGTGCCAAGTGTGATCCATTCAAGTAAATGCAAGTTCAATGCAATTACAATACCATGTCACTTCATCGTCTACCAAATGCTCTATGAAAAGTGATTCCGAATGCTTTTCCAAGTGTAAGCGAGCCCTTAGGCCAGACCTGGGCAAACTACGGCCCGCGGGCCGTATACGGCCCGGCGGACCTTTTAATCCGGCCCACCCCCGCCGCCGAAACCGCCGCCGCTGCCGCGTTAATCACCGCGGCGGGGAACATTAGATAGCGTTCGTTTGAACAGCTGTTTTCCCCGCCGAGCAAGGGGGAGTGTCTATGTGACTCCCCCTTGCTCGCGATTGGACAAATCCGTCCAAGGGCGAGTGTCTATGCCATAGACACTCCCCCTTGGACGGATCTGTCCAATCGCGAGCAAGGGGGAGTGTCTATGTGACTCCCCCTTTGCTCGCGATTGGACAGATCCGTCCAAGGGGGAGTGTCTATGCGCAGCGGGGAAAACAGCTGTTCAAACGAACGCTGTCTAATGTTCCCCGCCGCGGTGATAACAGTAGGCAGGGCCGGGAGGGGTCACACGCAGCCACTTGTGCCAACACACGCAGCCACTTGTGCCAACACATGCAGCCACTTGTGCCAACACATGCAGCCACTTGTGCCAACACACGCAGCCACTGTGCCACCATAAATTGTCGCCACTGTGCCAATCACACGCAGCCACTGTTCCCAAACACAGCCACTGTGCCAATCACACGCAGCCACTGTGCCAATCACACGCAGCCACTGTTCCCAAACACAGCCACTGTGCCAATCACACGCAGCCACTGTGCCAATCACACGCAGCCACTGTGCCAATAACATGCAGCCACTGTGCCCATCAAACGCAGCCACTGTGCCAATAACACGCAGCCACTCTGCCCATCACACGCAGCCACTCTGCCCATCACACGCAGCCACTGTGCCAATCACACGCAGACACTGTGCCAATCACACGCAGCCACTGTGCCAATCACACGCAGCCACTGTGCCAATCACACGCAGCCACTGTTCCCATCAAACGCAGCCACTGTGCCAATCACACGCAGCCACTGTGCAATCAATTGTTGCCACTGTTCCCAAACACAGCCACTGTGCCAATCACACGCAGCCACTGTGCCAATCACACGCAGCCACTGTGCCAATCACACGCAGCCACTGTGCAATCAATTGTTGCCACTGTTCCCAAACACAGCCAATGTGCCAATCACACGCAGCCACTGTGCCAATCACACGCAGCCACTGTGCCAATCACACGCAGCCACTGTGCCCATCAAACGCAGCCACTGTGCCATCACACGCAGCCACTGTGCCAACACACGCAGCCACTGTGCCATCAATTGTTGCCACTGTGCCCATCACACGCAGCCACTGTGCCATCAATTGTCGCCAATGTGCCCATCAAACGCAACCACTGTGCCATCACACGCAGCCACTGTGCCATCACATGCAGCCACTGTTTAATCAATTGTTATTGATTAAACAGTGGCTGCCTGTCCCCAGCCTCTGTCCCCCTCCTGTGTCATGTCCCCAGCGTCTGTCCCCCTCCTGTGCCATGTCCCCAGCGTCTGTCCCCCTCCTGTGTCATGTCCCCAGCGTCTGTCCCCCTCCTGTGTCATGTCCCCAGCGTCTGTCCCCCTCCTGTGTCATGTCCCCAGCGTCTGTCCCCCTCCTGTGTCATGTCCCCAGCGTCTGTCCCCCTCCTGTGTCATGTCCCCAGCGTCTGTCCCCCTCCTGTGTCATGTCCCTAGCCTCTGTCCCCCTCCTGTGTCATGTCCCTAGCCTCTGTCCCCCTCCTGTGTCATGTCCCCAGCCTCTGTCCCCCTCCTGTGTCATGTCCCCAGCCTCTGTCCCCCTCCTGTGTCATGTCCCCAGCCTCTGTCCCCCTCCTGTGTCATGTCCCCAGCCTCTGTCCCCCTCCTGTGTCATGTCCCCAGCCTCTGTCCCCCTCCTGTGTCATGTCCCCAGCCTCTGTCCCCCTCCTGTGCCATGTCCCCAGCGTATGTCCCCAGCGTCTGTCCCCCTCCTGTGTCATGTCCCCAGCCTCTGTCCCCCTCCTGTGTCATGTCCCCAGCCTCTGTCCCCCTCTTGTGTCATGTCCCCAGCCTCTGTCCCCCTCTTGTGTCATGTCCCCAGCCTCTGTCCCCCTCCTGTGTCATGTCCCCAGCCTCTGTCCCCCTCCTGTGCCATGTCCCCAGCCTCTGTCCCCCTCCTGTGTCATGTCCCCAGCCTCTGTCCCCCTCCTGTGTCATGTCCCCAGCCTCTGTCCCCCTCTTGTGTCATGTCCCCAGCCTCTGTCCCCCCCCTGTGTCATGTCCCCAGCCTCTGTCCCCCTCCTGTGCCATGTCCCCAGCCTCTGTCTCCCTCCTGTGCCATGTCCCCAGCCTCTGTCCCCCTCCTGTGTCATGTCCCCAGCCTCTGTCCCCCTCCTGTGTCATGTCCCCAGCCTCTGTCCCCTTCCTGTGTCATGTCCCCAGCCTCTGCCCCCCTCCTGTGTCGTCCCCAGCCTCTGTCCCCCTCCTGTGCCATGTCCCCAGCCTCTGTCCCCCTCCTGTGCCATGTCCCCAGCCTCTGTCCCCCTCCTGTGCCATGTCCCCAGCCTCTGTCCCCCTCCTGTGCCATGTCTATAACAAGTACTCGTACCAGTTTTCCAACAATGATATTTACTGCTTTTTATAAAGAAATACAATTGATTTTATGCAGTATTGAGTTTAGCCTTTTGGCCCGGCCCGGCCCTCCAAAATATTTTTAGTTTCTCATGTGGCCCCATCGAAAAAATAATTGCCCACCCCTGCCTTAGGCAATACAACCCAATGCTGCTGGTGTATATGAGACCTTAAAGGGGTTGTAAAGGAAAACAATGTTTTCCCTAAATAGCTTCCTTTACCTTAGTGCAGTCCTCCTTCACTTACCTCATCCTTCCATTTTGCTTTTAAATGTCCTTATTTCTTCTGAGAAATCCTCACTTCCTGTTCTTCTGTCTGTAACTCCACACAGTAATGCGAGGCTTTCTCCCTGGTGTAAGCCTCTCGAGGGGGCAAGCAGGAGTGTCAGGACGCTCTCTACTTTTGCAGATAGAGAAAGGAGCTGTGTGTTAGTGGGTGTCCTGACACTCCTGTTCGCCCCCTCCCCCTCAAAAGGCTTTCTCCACACCAGGAAGAAAGCCTCGCAATACGGTGTGTAGTTACAGACAGAAGAACAGGAAATGAGGATTTCTCAGAAGAAATAAGGACATTTAAAAGCAAAATCGAAGGATGAGGTAAGTGAAGGAGGACTGCACTAAGGTAAAGGAAGCTATTTAGGGGGAAACAAATCCTTTACAACCCCTTTAAACCTGACTGTTAAAAGCCTGGCATCTCATGTTTCACCTGCTGGTGGCACTGTGCAGTTACATCCTACAGCAGACCTGGGCAAACTATGGCCCACGGGCCGTATACGGCCCGGCGGACCTTTTAATCCTGCCCCCCCGCCGCCACCGCCACGTTAATCACCGCGGCGGGGAACATTACAGACAGCGTTCGTTTGAACAGCTGTTTTCCCCGCCGCGCATAAACACTCCCCCTTGGACGGATCTGTCCAATCGCGAGCAAGGGGGAGTCACATAGACACTCCCCCTTGCTCGCGATTGGACAGATCCGTCCAAGGGGGAGTGTCTATGCGCAGCAGGGAAAACAGCTGTTCAAACGAACGATGTCTGTAATGTTCCCCGCCGCGGTGATAACAGTAGGCAGGGCCGGTACAGGGCAGGGGCGGGAGGGGCGAGTGCTCCGGGAAAGAGCCAGCCCGTCCATGGGACCCAATGGGACCATTGGTACCAGGCGGCACCTAGGAGGGAGCGGCAAATTTCGGTGGCAGAAAGTTATAATACTAGCGCTGCGGCGGAGAGCAGAGCGATGGTGACCTAGCAAGCAGAGTGATCAGGACATCAGGAGGAGGAGCCGAGGACGCCGCGACCGCCCCAGCATTCACAGCGCGCCACAAATTGCAAATTGCGTCCACCCATCTCGAGTCCACAGCGTGAGGGAACTCAGGGAAGTGTGGGGTTGAGGGCTGAGGAGTGGACAAGGAGGTGAGAGAGCTGCAGTGCTGACTGTGCTGAGTGTGGCCGACCACCGACCTGACTGAGTCTGACTGACAGTGTGAGCCAGCCTCTGAGACACTGAAAGAAAAGTAAGTATAGCTGTGGCATGTGTGCTGGGGGCCTGGGGCCTGGGCAGCTTTTACTTCCTCATGGTACTGTGCACTGTCTGTCTGCATTAGTTTGTCCAGTGGCCTGCGGCTGGTGCTCAAATTTTTTTTTGGGGGGGGGGGGGGGGGCGGCGCAGACGAAAAAACAAACAAAAAAATTGAAGCCTCACTGTGCCCATCATATGCAGGCAGCCACTGGGCCCATCAATTGTCACCACTATGACATGCCATCAAACGCAGCCACTGTGCAATCAAACACAGCCACTGTGCCATGCCATCAAACGCAGCCACTGTGTCATCAATTGTCGCCACTGTGCCATGCCATCAAACGCAGCCACTGTGCCATCAATTGTCGCCACTGTGCCATGCCATCAAACGCAGCCACTGTGCCATCAATTGTCGCCACTGTGCCATGCCATCAAACGCAGCCACTGTGCCATCAATTGTCACCACTGTGACATGCCATCAAACGCAGCCACTGTGCAATCAAACACAGCCACTGTGCCATGCCATCAAACGCAGTCACTGTGCCATCAATTGTCGCCACTGTGCCATGCCATCAAACGCAGCCACTGTGCCATCAATTGTCACCACTGTGACATGCCATCAAACGCAGCCACTGTGCAATCAAACACAGCCACTGTGCCATGCAATCAAACGCAGTCACTGTGCCATCAATTGTCGCCACTGTGCCATGCCATCAAACACAGCCACTGTGCCATCAAACGCAGCCACTGTGCCATCAATTGTCGCCACTGTGCCATGCCATCAAACGCAGCCACTGTGCCATCAATTGTCGCCACTGTGCCCATCAAACGCAACCACTGTGCCATCAGTACTCGTACCAGTTGTCCAACAATGATATTTACTGCTTTTTATAAAGAAATACAATTGATTTTATGCAGTATTGAGTTTAGCCTTTTGGCCCGGCCCTCCAAAATATTTTTAGTTTCTCATGTGGCCCCATCGAAAAAAAAATTGCCCACCCCTGTCCTACAGTGTGTTTTTGAGAGTCACCAGGGGGTCATTGCTGCCAATAGACTTTGCCACATACAGTGCTACACAGTATGTACACCTGGCTGCTTGGAGACTACTACTCAGCTGATTGAAAAACAATACAAAAATACTTAGCAAATAAACAAAAAAATGAATATACATAATTATAACATCTCAATAAAGAAGTCCATACATATCCAATAATTCAGTGCAAAATTCTTCATGCTGACCAAAATCCCAGACACTCGTGATACACCTCCGTGTTCAGGGTGTGCCCTCACCTTCCCAATTGGAACTATAGACCTATACATATGTGCCTTCTCCAACTTCAGAACTTCAGGGATATATATATATATATATATATATATACACATACCGTGGGGAAAATAATTATTTGATCCCCCTGCAGAATTTGTAGGTTTGTCCACGTACCAAGAAATGAAGGGTCTATAATTTTTATCATAGGTGTATTTTAAATTATAGAGACATAATATCAACCAAAAATCCAGAACAAAAACCCACATAAAATGCTATAAATTAAGTTGCAGTTCAGCGAGTAAAATAAGTACCGTATTTATCGGCGTATAATGCGCACCATAAAATCAGGGGAAAATCGTGGGTGCGCGTTATACGCCGATATCATACCTCGGAGGGGAAGGAGGGGGACGAGCGCCCGCTGGAAATCACCGAGCCGTCATCTCTTCTCGGGTCTCTCACTCGGCTGTCATGTCACACACGCACAGTCCCGCCTCCGCAGGAGATGGTCCAATGCCGATGGCGGAGGCGGGACTGTGCATGTGTGACGTGACAGCCGAGTGAGATGACGGCTCTGTGATTTTTCCGGCGGGCGCTCGTCCCCCTCCTTCCCCTGTGAGGTATGTGAGACAGGCAATGACGGCATGATTCCGGCGGGCGCTCACCCCCCTCCTTCCCCTCTGAGGTATGTGAGGTATGTGTGTGAGACAGGCGATGACGGCGTGATTCCGGCGGGTGCTCGTCCCCCTCCTTCCCCTCTGAGGTATGTGAGGTATGTGTGTGAGACAGGCGATGACGGCGTGATTCCGGTGGGCGCTCGTTCCCCTCCTTCCCTGAGACTCTTAGATTGCTTCAAAGCTTTTTAATTAAAAAATGTGTTTTTTCCAGAAAATTCCCTCTTAAAATTGGGGTGCACGTTATACGCCGGCGCGCGTTATACACTGATAAATACGGTACATACAACTGTATAAATATAGAGTGGGGTGGCCTGTTTAAATCTGACCCTTTCATTTATGGACTTGATTTTATGGAATGTGGTTTTGTTCTTATGGATGTGTGAATTTAATATCCTTTTTTATTTGTTCCAATAAATAATGGTATTTTTACGAGCACATGATTTTGAGTATTTTGTATGATCTACAGGGCTCTCTATAAAGTCCCATAATTTAACCACTTCTTCTCTCAAACCTGTACACTCCTATAGCCCAGAGCAAATTTGATATTTCTGCTATGGGCCTGTTTATTCAGCAAATACCTTTGCCATTATGTAAGATTACAACGTAATACATATTATTCTTTAACAAACAAAGCTTTTTTTGTAATATAGTTGTGCAAAATGTATAAATGCAAAAAACATAATAATGATAAAAGTATAGAGTTAATTCTATAATTTCTTCTGTCTAAAATTGCACTAAAATTTTTATTCTGGTACATTGCAAAGTTACTTACAAATAAAATAAGGGCTTTTAGTTCAATGTTGCTCCTTTTTGTTATTACAACACTAAAAATGAATTAACCTTGACAGAAAAAAAATAAAAACTTTTTAATATTTATCTATAAAAAAACAACAGGAAAATAAAAATGATGGGGAAGAGGGGAAGAAGGCGTTAACCACTTCCTGCCTGCACTATTGGCAAAAGACTGCTACAGCGTGGGCTTAAATTGCCCGGGGGGTGGGCCGTGTGCTCTGTGATCGCTGAGCATGTGAGACTCGGCTGATCATAGATCGGATAAAGGGCCAACAACAGCAGGAACTTTACCATGTGATTAGCTGTCAGCCAATGACAACTGATCATGGAAATAAATAGATGCCAGTTATTTGTTATTTACATTTTTTTTCTTCATGCTGTCAATAACAAAAACTGTGACCTCAGTTAGAGGGATTAGAGGGACATTAGTCCCCTTAGTGCCTGCATGTGCTGCTAATCAGTGCCATCTATCAACACCCATCAGTGCCATCTATCAACACTCACCAGTGCCATCTATTCAATCCCACCAGTGCCACATATCAGTGCCCACCAGTGCCACCTATCAGTGCCCATTAGTGCTGCCTATCAGTGCCGCCTACCAGTGCCTATCAGTGCCTTCTAATAGTGCACATCAGTACCACCTATCAGTGCCCATCAGTGCCACCTATTAGTGCCACCTATCCGTGCAGCCTCATCAGTGCCTTTCAATCAGTGCCCACCAGTGCCGTCTCATCAGTGTCCACCAGTGCCATCTCATCAGTGACCATCCGTGCCATCTATCCATGCAGCCTCATCAGTGCCACCTATCTGTGCCCATCAGTGCAGCCTCATCAGCCCACATCAATGAAGGAGTAAAATTACCTGCAAAATGTTATGACAACATGTTTTTCAAAATTGTTGCTCTTTTTTTGTTTGTTTTAAGAGTCGCTTCACACTGGGGCAACACGACTTTCAGCACGACTTTGGGAGGCAACTTGAACACGACTTGAGTATGAATCACAATGCGACTTACAACACGAATTGAGGTCGCCTCCAGGAGGGGGAACTCAATGCCAAATTTTAAATAAAAAAATGGCATGGGTCCCCCTCTGGGCGCCCCCTGCCCCAAAGCACCCCCCCATGTTGAGGGCATGCCGCCTAGTACGGTTCAGGAGGGGGGGGGGGTGCTTGCCCGTCCCCACCACCTTTCCTGACCGGCCGGTCCGTTCTGCGTGCTTGGATAAGGGTCTGGCATGGTGTAACGGCTACCCACTGGTGTGAGGGTCTCAGCCGTTGGAGACGTCCTTTTCCCTGGCAAGCTGCGATATGCAGGTACCGCCGGTATATCCCATCGAACGCCCTTTCAAGAAACGAGACGGGCTACGTTTGCAGAGTCAAGCAGGACTGACCTTTAATGTCACATTTTACCTCCTTATATCTGGTTACAAACTGTACAGAAACAAATGACATTCCCTTGAGCCAATCAGCCGCTAGACTTTTTGGCTCCTAAACTTAACTTGATCAGACAATAGAATTCAATTAACATTTAAAACAATTATCACTCACACATAATCCCAATCAGCCTATACCTCACAGGGGGGCTGTTACCTACACAAAAGAGAGTTCTCATTAGCTATGCGAAGGGTACATTAGCATTCAGCAGTGAAAGAGACTTGTCCAATTAACCCTTTGAGCTCAGAATACAATGTGGTACATCCAATTGTGACAAGCCATGCAGTTCCTTGTAGTCCTCCCTGCATGAAGATTATAACTGTCCCGGCAGCATGCATATGTCCGTTACACATGGATTTGGGGGGAACCCCACGCCGTTTTTTCGGCGTAGGGGGCTTCCCTTGAAATCCATACTAAACCTAAGGGCCTGGTATGCACCCAGAGGGGGACCCATGCCGTTTTTTTATTTAAAATTTGGCATTGAGTTCCCCTGTGGGAGGGAGGTGTTTGCCTTAGAACAGGTTCACACTGAGGCGACTTCCTGTAAAGTTGCCTCACTGTGAACGGAGATCCGACTTGGAAGCGACTTCCATTGAAATCAATGGATACAGGTCGCCTACAATTCGGATTGAAGTAGTACAGGAACCTTTTCTGAAGTCAGAGCGACTTCAGTAGTGTACATTAAAGGGTCACTAAAGGAAAAAATAATTTTGCCTAAAATTAATGGGGTAGATTCACAAAGAGATACGACGGTCGGATCTATGCGACTGATTCATAAGAATCAGTTACGCATAGATCTCCCTTAGATCCGACAGGTGTAAGTGACTTACACCGTCGGATCTAAGGCTGCAATCTCCCGCCGGCCGCTAGGTGGCGCTTCGTTTTTCTATGCGACGAATATGCAAATTCCGATTTCCGCCGATTCAGAAACGAACGCCCGCCCGTCGCTTTTTTTTTTCCGTCGCTTGCGTTCGGCTTTTTCCGGCGTATACTTACCCCTGCTATATGCGGCGTATCCAATGTTAAGTATGGCCGTCATTCCCGCGCCGAGTTTTGAATTTTTACGTCGTAAGTCGGTCGCGAATACAGATGGCCGTAATTTACGTTCACGCCGAAAACAATGACGTCCTAGCGACGTCATTTGGAGCATGCGTACTAGGAAATTTCGCCGGCGGCGCATGCGCAGTTAAATCGGCGCGGGGACGCGCCTGATTTAAATTGTACACTCCCCCTAGCCGCGGAATTTGAATTCCGCCGGGGGAGTTACGATCCGCCGGCGCAAGTTTGGAGGTAAGTGCTTTCTGAATACTGCACTAACCTTGCAAAATTGCACCGGCGGATCATAAATCAGATAGATTACGCGGATCTAAAGATCTGCTAATCTATGTGAATCTACCCCACTGTCTGCAAGGTAGACAGACAGAATAGTGTAATGATTCTGTTAAAAAACGAGTAAAGACCTATTCAATTCCTTCATCTATATCACCTCCGGCATTCTAGTTTCTGTTCTCTCATTCACTTCCTGGTTTGCGGCGCTCGTTCTTGTAAGAACTATATTTCCCAGTATGCATTGCGGCACGCCCAGTAATTCACACCTCCTTGAAGTCTCTAACACGTAGAGAACGTCCTGCCGCACAGATGTAGTTCCCAGGAGGGGGTGAGCATGTCACTGACCACCGCAGTAAAGCCTCCGGTCACGGTGGTCAGTAAAATCAGACAAGCAGGAAGTGAACAGAACAGAGAAGAAATAGAGCAACTTCTGAGCAAAAATGAACAATGAGGAAGTGAAAAGAGGAATGTCTGCAGGTAAAGGATGCTTATTATGAAAAAAAATGTTTTCCTTTACAACCCCTTTAAGACGGCTCCCATTCACTTCCATTCATTTTCTCGACCGCACGACTTGGGACAACTTGGGGCGTCTTGAAGTCGGATCCCAGGTCGCCCCAGTGTGAACCGAATCTAATCTGATTAAACACCAGCTAATATTTTCTAAACAGTTGTAGCAGGCTTTTTTTTTCTTTTGGGATAGAGGTTTTCCATAAATAAATTAAAGCTGATCATTGGCAGCACCTCTGTCAGTGATACATGGTTTGTCTCATCCATGTAACTGCAAGAGAGCTTGTTCTCTTGAAAAACAACAAACTTACTGGCTGGATCACAATATGAAAATAGAAGGAAGAAAGCCTAGAAAAAGAAAACAAATGCAGCCATTACATCTAAGAATTGGTAATTTAATAACACAATGGGGGTTGATTTACTAAAACTGAAGAGCGCAAAATCTGGCGCAGCTCTGTATAGAAACCAATCAGCTTCCAGGTTTCTTTTTTTTTTCAAAGCTTAATGGAACAAGCTGAAGTTAGAAGCTGATTGTCTATCTTGCACATTGCACCAGATTTTGCACTTAATAAATGAACCCTTGGGGTAGATTCAGAAAGCAATTGCGTCTGCGTATCCATAGATACGCAGCGTAATTGCTTAGTTGCGCCGGCGTATCGACTTCTCCTGATTCAGAAAGCTCGATACGCCGACTGCAGCCTAAGATATGACTGGCATAAGGCTCTTATGCCGTCGTATTGTAGGCTGCATTCTTACGCTGGCCGCTAGGTGGCGATCCCGTAGTGGTCAGCGTAGAGTATGCAAATTGCATACTCACGCCGATTCACAACCCTACGCGCGCCCGGCGTTCGAATTTTATGTCGTTTGCGTTCGTCGGTTTCTGCGTAAGGCTGCTCTTGCTATTAGCAGGCGCAGCCAATGCTAAGTATACCCGTCGATCCCGCGTCACGATTTTTGAAAATTACGTTGTTTGCGTAAGTGAATCGTGAATGGCGCTGAACGCCATTTACGTTCCCGTCAAAGCAAATAACGTCCTTGCGACGTCATTTACCGCAATGCACGTCGGGAAAGTTTCCAGACGGAGCATGCGCACTACGTTCGGCGCGGGAACGCGCCCAATTTAAATGATCCACGCCCCCTACGGGATCATTTAAATTACGCGCGCTTCCGCCGGACACTTTTACGGAACGCCCCCGCAAATTACGGAGCTACTGCTTCGTGAATGAAGCGTAGCGCAAGTAATTTACCGAGGCGTAGCGTAAAAACTGAACGCTGCGCCTCCGTAAGAGTGCGCAGCCCTACCTGAATCTACCCCCTTGTGTTTAAAGTCCCTTATTTGACAACAATAGTTGTAATAACTGCTGTATGTATACAGAAACTCCCGGGTGTCATTTTCTGGGGGGGGGGGGGGGAGACAGGGCAGGAGGAGGACAGACATAATACATGTGCCCTGTGTGATTTGAAATGTTTGTAGGAGTGTGTAGAACACCCAATATCCACAATTGGTTAACATTTTCGGTTTTAAAACAAAAAAGTTATGTGATTCCTTGCAAGTATGTTGAACTATGCAACTTATTTAACTACCGGTATATATAATTCTCCACTGTGATCATCTCTTTTTTTAGATCACAGTATAAGTATTGGCCCTCTGTGGTTCCAGCTTTGCAGGCTTCCCAAAAAAAATGGCAGTTTTTATATGAAGACAGATGGATGTATTGGCCTTTAGATGTTTTTTATTTTCCCTTTGCGGATTTGTGATTTGTTACTGTTCATCAATTGCTTTATTGCATATTAAACTTTATTTATCCAGATGGTATAACAAACATGTCAATTATCACCAGTATAGGGTGTAACAGTTAAGCATATACCAAGGACTAGAACATGCAGACAATTAGAGAAATTACTTCCAAGAGCCTTGAAAGCCCATCTGATTCATCCATTAAACTTGTAGTATTTAAAATAAAACCACAATAAAAAAAATAAGTAAGTCATTTATTTTTCTGGATTAAAGCTTGAGAGAGCAAAAAAATCATAAATGCTTTGGATTCTATGTACAGTTGTGTATATTAGGGATGAGCTTCGAGTTCGACTCGAACATTGCCTGTTCGCCTGTTCGGCGAACAACGAACAATTAGGGGTGTTCGCGGCAAATTCGAAATGCCGCGGAACACCCTGTTAAAGTCTATGGGAGAAATCTAAAGTGTTAATTTTAAAGGCTAATATGCAAGTTATTGTCCTAAAAAGTGTTTGGGGACCCGGGTCCTGTCCCAGGGGACATGTATCAATGCAAAAAAAAGTTTTAAAAACGGCCGTTTTTTCAGGAGCAGTGAATTTAATAATGCTAAAAGTTAAACAATAAAAGTGTTATATTACTTTAAATTTCGTACCTGGGGGGGGGTGTAAAGTCAGCATGTGAAAAAGCGCATGTTTCCCGTACATAGAACTGTCCCTGCACAAAGTGTCATTTCTGAAAGAAAAAAATGCATTTAAAACCGGCTTTGCGGCTCTAATGAATTGTCGGCTCTGGCAATTCAGAGATGATTCATTCATAAAAAAAAAAAAAAGCTGGGGGTCCCCCCAAATTCCATTAACAGGCCCTTCAGGTCTGATATGGATATTAAGGGGAACCCCGCCGTCAATTTAAAAAAAATTACGTGGGGTTCCCCCCAAATATCCATACCAGACCCTTCAGGTCTGGTTTGGATTTTAAGGGGAACTCCACCCCTAATTTAAAAAAAAATGGCGTGGAGTTCCCCCAAAAATCCACACCAGACCCTTATCCGAGCACGTTAACCTGGCCGGCCGCAGAAAAGAGGAGGGGACAGAGTGCGGATCCATCCTTCCAGAGCGCAGCAGGCGAGCTCCTCTCTCCACTGGACACAGCCCAGCGGAATGACGCGCTGGAGCTTTGACATTTCTTATATAGGGGAAGCGGCCACCCGTCACGTGACCCCGCCCCCTCTGACGCACCCTCGTACGTCACTGGGAAAGACTGGGAAAGACCGGGCTTTCCCAGTGACGTACAATGGTGCGTCAGACGGGGGCGGGGTCATGTGACGGGTGGCCGCTTCCCCTATATAACAAATGTCAAAGCTCCAGCGCGTCATTCTGCTGTACTGTGTCCAGCGGAGAGAGGAGCTCGCCTGCTGCGCTCTGGACGGATGGATCTTCTCATCGCTGGACCGGACCGCTGATCACCCGTCGCTGGAGAGATCATCCGTCGCTGGATAGAAGACAACTATCGAAATTTAAAGTAATATTACACTTTTATTGTTTCACTTTTAGCATTATTAAATTCACTGCTCCTGAAAAAACAGCCGTTTTTAAAACTTTTTTTTGCATTGATACATGTTTCCTGGGACAGGACCCAGGTCCCCAAACACTTTTTAGGACAATAACTTGCATATTAGCCTTTAAAATTAACACTTTAGATTTCAAATGTTCGAGTCCCATAGACTTTAATAGGGTTCTAAAGTTCACACGAACATTTGATGTGTTCGCAAGTTCTGATGTGAACCGAACAGGGGGGTGTTCGGCTCATCCTTAGTGTATATACAGGATATATATATATATATATATATATTGTGTCTGTATGTATGTATGTATGTGTGTGTGTGTGTGTATATATATATATATACACACACACACACACAGCATGTATGTTAATGTTTGTTCCTAATTTTTTATTTTAATACTGTAATTTTTTCAGCAAATAACAGTATTAAACAAAAGCATCCAAAGTGCAGGAGGTTTATTTTGTCAATGAAGCCTGCATGTGGTCACTATTCCATAGCTGACTAAGTATTCCTATAATAGAGTTGTTTTACATATATACATTGGGCCAGATTCACGTACGACTTACACCGACGTATCTTCTGATACGCCGCGTAAGTTCTAGGATGCGCCGTCGTATCTATGCGCCTTATTCTTGAAACCAGATACGCTGAATTTTGGCTTGATCCGACCGACATAAGTCTCCTACACCATCGTATCTTGGGTGCATATTTACGCTGGCCGCTAGGGGCGCTCCCATTGATTTACGCGTTGAATATGTAAATGACCTGGATACGCCGATTCACGAACGGACTTGCGCACGTCGCAGTAAGCTACGCTGTTTACGTAAGGCGTACGTCCGGCGTAAAGTTATCCCACCTAAAGCAGGGGTAAGTCATGTTAGGGTATGGACGTCGGAACAGCCGTCGTATTTTACGTCGTTTACGTAAGTCGTACGTGAATGGGGCTGGGCGTAGGTTACGTTCACGTCGTACGCATTGAGCCGTCGTATCTTAGGGAGTATATGCGACGTGATTCTGAGCATGCACGCGCATGCGCCGTTCGTTCGGCCATTCATTTACATGGGGTCACGGTTAATTTTAATACAACACGCCCACTACCTTCCTAATTTGAATTAGGCGGGCTTACGCCGGCCCATTTACGCTACGCCGCTGTAACTTAGGGAGCAAGTGCTTTGTGAATACTGGTCTTGCCTCTCTATGTTACAGCGGCGTATCGCATATGAGATGCGATACGCCCGCTCAAAGATACACTGCTCTACGTGAATCTGGTCCATTGAATACACAGTGCACCAAACACTAGGTTTTCTGCCGGGAGTATGCAGAACAAACTGTTTTACTTTCAAGCTGTTTCTTTCTGTTCCCAAAATAAATAAAAGAATACGCAGAAAAAACACTACACATTTACTTTAAGCAAATGAGCTTATAAAGCTTTATACAGTAAATTACAACAGGACCGCAACATAGACCCAATAGTTTTATGTCCACCTCCATCTCCAGCCATCACTATATAGCTTTCTAAATCAATAAATATCTTTCACCAAAGAGAGGAGTGGCTAAGAACTTTTTTCCATAGTCATTGCAATTACTTTCTGGTGACCAAATACTCAATGATAATTAAATAGAAGAACAAAAATGTAATTTATTACAGCCGGTCATGAACATTTTCAGTAAGAACAGAAAATAATTGTTGATCTTGCCAGAAATGCCATGTCCTGTGAACTGATCCAGAAACATAAAGCAATCTGTAGGAGCTGGTGTCCGTGGCTGTATTGGAGCAGTGGAGGCTCCGATGGTGGTGGATTCCCTCCGACAGCCGAGCGGAGCTCCTCGGGTAAGTGTCCATCTTGGAGCTAGGTCTCCATGACCGCCCCCCCCCCCCCCAGAGTAAGACATATTTGTTATTTTTGTTATTGCGTTTACATACACTATTCCACTATTCCAATCAGTGAGGTACTAATGTTCACTATCAAACTGGTCCCATTCTAAAATTACAATATTCACACACTGTCAGGAGCGGGAACTGAACTCAGAACCTCTTCTGTGTCCAGCAGTGGCTCTTCTTGCTGAGTCACCTGAGTCTTTGTCTGATCCTTTGGACTTTCTTGCCTTGTCTTTTGTTTCTGGTGAACCTTGAACTCATTACTCTTCTCATGTACTTCTACACTTCCTGTTTACTAGATTACTGTGCTCTCTCCAGCCGATATATCTTGCTCCTTTGAATACTGGCAGCTGTCCTTATCTCTACTACCATCCGCCATTCGTTACTGTCCTTGGCTTGTTCCTTGACTATGCTTCCACCTGATCCTTACCTGCATCCACTTGTTACCGACCTTTGGCTTGTTTACAAACTACCCTTTAGCTTGATCCCTACCTGCTATATCTGCTACTGGACCCTGGCTTGCTCACCTCCTGGCGGGGCTCATCTGGACCATCATTAAAACTCATCTGGACCATCAGGAGCTCTTGTGTATATATATCGGCTATATATATATATATATATATATATATCGGCTAGTGCTTAAAGTGGATGTAAATCCACTCTCATCCTTTCTAAACGACTGCCATAGTGCTGATCTAAAAGGATATAGATGCCTCCTGCATGCATCCTTACCTGTCAAATGTCTCCCCTCTGTCTGTTATAAGAACTGAAAAACTGCAGATTCTGTGGGTGGATCTGTTGTCTGGAGCTCTGTGGGTGGAGTTGTGATGTCTGTAGACCCACCTCTACACTCCACTTGTCAACATGCATTTTTTTCTATGTATTACTTACACTAAATTCTGCTGTGATCACTAACATCCAGTCAAAATCCAGAAAAGTAACCACATGACTTCAGAAAAGGAGTGGGGGTGGGAATTAAAAAATAATGCCTGTCTCCAGGCTAGTGCATGAGATATGTAAATAACCTGTCATTCACAGCAAGGGGGTGGAACGGACTAAGGTTTTTCTCTGTTAGTCCGTTTTTTTCACTGAACAATAAAAGAGGATTGCTCAGAGCTGAAGTAACTCTGTGTGGCAAGACTGGGCACAGATGATAGGAAATCTTATACTCTACATTGTGACATCAAAAAAATAAATTAAAAAAATTTGGGTTTACATCCACTTTAAACTCCGCATCTTGGACGAACCTCTGTCACCAGTTGATGTGCTTTTTTACTTATACAGCTGGTAGGTGGGAGCCCCTCTACTGCTGTAGCTATGCATCTCAGAGGCTGACCCCTGACTGTGACACACAATTTATGCTAATGTGAGTTCTCTGTAATCCCTGGGTAGTAGGACGGCTCTAGTTGTGTACTTTAAGAAGTCTATGCTGTAGAACTTCTTATCTTCTGCCACATCAACAATCACAATCGTGTGTCTGTTGGATACCTTGGTGATCTTAGTACAGATTGTTTGGTCAGGCTTTCTAGGTGTGAGAGGGAACAAAGCTGGTGTTCCAGCACCACCAGTACATATGTTATATACAAAAGGAAAGAGTGGTTGAATGGTCTACCACATCTTAAATAATGAGCAGAAAGATGGTGCTCCCTGTATGCATCTTAATGGAGAGCCCTTTGATAGCCAAAAAGCTCCCCTCCTGTTATAACCTAGTAACCAGCCTCCACTTAATTGTGTCCACTTATTTCAGAGGCGGCTCTAGGCTTTGTGAGGCCTTAGGCAAAACTTGACATGAGAGCCCACTCACGCCCATGATGGTAAAAATAATTCAAGGACAAGAGCCTCTTCCCCACAACCCTGGCCGGTGATTGTGGGGGTCTTCGGGCAGGGGGGCTTATCGAAATCTGGAAGCCCCCTTTAACAAGGCGGACCCCAGATCCTGCTCTTTAATAACTAAGGGGCGGGGGGCCTCGGTGATGTCACCTGGTGAACCCGCCCCCTTGTGATGTCATTGACTGAGGGCATGCTGGGTCATTGACGTCACAAGGGGTGGTGTTACCCCTTGTGACGTCACAAGGGGTGGTGTCACCGATATTCACTGGTTGTTAGGGACGCTGGCGGCCCCCGCTCCTGAGTCAGGGCTCTTAGCGCTGCCTGAGCACAGCAGCGTTAAGGTCCCCTGTTCCTCAAAACTGGGGTAATGCATTGGGTAAGTTAGGCGGCCGCGAGGCCCTGTGAGTTCAATGCCTTAGGCGACCGCCTAATTTGCCTACTTAAAGAGCCGCCTCTGACTTATTTTAGATAAATGTAACTGAAATTAACAATTTTATGACTGCATTAAAATATTTACTAAAGCTAGGCCATGTACAGAACAAGCCAACAATCTGAGGCTGAACATGGTAACCTTGACGCATCATTTGAAACAGTGAATTTCCTAGACATTATCTTATACACAATAGACTGCTTGAAAGCTTTTTTATTGGATCCTTTCATAACAATATTTGAGTTAAAAAAAAAGTATTTTTACTTTGGCTAATAAGAAAGTTGCTTTGTCCAAAACTATAGAAATCAGTTTCCTCACCATGGTGATCACAACAGTGTCAGGTAATTGGAATCAAATTTATTAAAAGGCTTTCCAAGCACATGTAAAATATACAGTTGGCCCACCAGCCCAAATCAATATCAGCCCCCTACCAATTTTTTTTATTTTTCAAATACTTACCTTTTTTTTCAAGCATCTGCCTTTTGATCACGTGACATCACAGGTCCTTTACCTCCTTTTCATCTTGCAGCTGTAAGGACCAGTGACAGCAGTAGGGTGGAGTGACGCTTCTGTTGGGGACAGCTCCGGAGATAAAGTGAGTATTGTAGCAAAAGCTGCTTTTTTGTTTTAATATGCATTGGGCGATTCTATTTTTGTAATTCTTTAATTGGGCTTTCATTTTCAATATTGGCAAGAGTGTCTCTTTAAGTGGCATACTGGAGAGCGTCCCATCCCACAACAAAGGGTATAGCAGACACTTGTTTTTTTACTACTTTTGGGGAGGTATTTTAGTGTTCAGACTTTAACTATGTTTATGGGTTTATTTAATTTAAAAAAATTGAGTTTGCCTAGTGCATATTACGCGATTGCCAATACTGGCAGGGTTGTTCCTTTAGATCCCATTCACACAGGGGCAACACGACTTCCAGCACGACTTTGGGAGGCAACTTGGACACGACTTGAGTTTGAATCATCAGGCAACTTACAAGGCAACTTCAAGTTGCCTCCAGGACAGGAGGCTTTCCAGTGGCCAATCAAACAACAATCAGCTCTGTGGGAGGGAGGGGGAGGGAGGGGTTTGCCTGAAAAATGTATGTTATCTTCCTGTATTGTTGCTTCAGTTAAGACAGTGATCCGACTTCTGAGGCGACTTCCATTGAAATCAATGGGTACAAGTTGCCTACAAGTTGCCTAGAAGTCGAATTGAAGTAGTACAGGAACCTTTTCTGAAGTCAGAGCGACTTCAGTAGTGTGTATTCACTTCCAATGATTTTCTCAACCACGCGACTTGGGACGACTTGGGGCAACTTCAAGTCCGATCCTAGGTCGCCCCTGTATGAACTGGCTTCTAGGTGGAAAGACATCCTGAAGAGCATCTCATCCCATAACAAGTAATAGCAGGTTCCTGTTTTTTTCTGAGGATATTTTAGTTGTCAGTCTTTAACTAGTCTTACTGGTTTATTTCATTTCAGCTTTTTTATTTGCCCAGTGCATATTATTTTAATATGCACTGGGCATTTCTATGTACCTCATAGAGATGGTTAGGAATGGCAAAAAATATATATATATGTCTGTTGGGAGGGCTTAAAAGTTAACTCGTCTTTTGTTATGGAAAGGCACATGATTTTTCGTAAAAAAAAATAATATATATAACAAACAAGGCAATAAATAAATCATAATTCTACAGATGATGCAAACGGAGACAATGGATGCAAACGGAGACAATGGCAAGCATTCGACCATGAGCTGGTCTCCAGTACCCAGTTGGAAGCTGATGTAGAAAAAAAAAAAGAAAAAGTGTATGATAGTCCTGGCACCCGGCGTGTATAGCAGGCGATTAGTATGGGTAAGTATCATCCTGGAGCGCATGCCATCCTATAACATGTAAAGCCCTGTACACACGATCGGAATTTTCAATGGAAAAAGTCAGACAGACTTTTTCCATCGGAAATTCCGACTGTGTGTATGCACCATCGGACTTTTTTTCCGATGAATTCCGTCGGAGTTTAGATAGAGAACATGTTCTCTTTTACTCCAATGGAATTCCGTCGGAATTCTGATGTGAGCTTGGCCGGGCAAAAGCCCGATCATGTGTACAGGACATAATAGTAGACACTTATTTTTCTATGCTGGTTGGGAGGTATTTTAGTTTTCAGACTTTAGGCTTACATCATTTTTTTATTTCAAAGCATAGATATTGCTGTTTCATAGTGAGACTTGCAAGCCACAATAGGCCTGCAAGGCCAGGACACTTGCCTGCAAAATGTTAGCAGTATATTTCGATAGGCTTAACACTTTGTATTGAATTTGGCTGGTAGGCTAACTAGAAAATCTTTAAAATTTGCTTGGAGTTTCTATTCAAACCTTTTAACACATTTGATTCCAATTACCTGGCGCTGTTGTGATCAACACAGTGAGAAAACAGCTTTCTAGAGTTTGTTTTCTAATTAACATAAGTAAAAGACTCTTTTCTCACCCAATTATAGGTATGAAATGATCCAATAAATACACTTCCAAGAAATGTTTTGTGTATAAGACACTGTCTAGTTAACAGAACTTTTCTTTCCTTAGCTGTTTCTAATGATGCATCCAGGTCAAGGAATTGAACCTGAAATTGGTGGCATGTTCTGTACTTGGCGTAGCTGTAGTCATAATTTGAATACAGCCATACAATTTTTCATTTCAGTTACATTTTAGCTAAATGAGCACGCATATCTAATTCCGGCATACCTTTACTGCTCTTTGGGCGTTGAGAACTATATGTAACCAGCTAATGAGCATATTCATTAAAATGCAGACAATGCAGTGCGCAAAGTGGTCATTTCAGTAGATTGTCTCCTGTATTCTACAGGTCATCATGCATTATAGAGTATTTTCAAAGATTACATTTAAATTATGTAAAATTAAATTGAAACGACTGATTAAAATCTAGAAAATGCTAGAAATGGTATGGGACCGTGATAAAAGAGCTATGTTCTGTTAATATGTAAATTCACCTTTCTGGTAAGGTTGACGTTGGGGTAAGCCAGGGAGGTGGAAGGAGGCATTCGGTGACACACAATTAACAGCAAAAGACCCCAAAGGAACCAACTTTGTGTCATATTAATAGGTAAAGGGATGTCTACCTCTTATCAGCAATAAAGTTACACATTAACTGCCCCCCCCATATACTCCCTTAGTACTTGCCTACCTCCAATTCCCCTTCCCAGCATATCTCTCCCTCCAATGCCCCACCCCCCCTCCCAATCACCCACCAGCACACCTCATCTTCTGACCTCCCCTCTCTTCCCCCAATCCTGTACATCTATGCTTTCAATATTCTTCCCAATCCATGATATCTATGCCTCCAATTCCACCACCATTCCCCCATCCCCCATTCTATCACACCGTATGTTAGATTAGGGGAATGAAGGTGGAATTGGAGGCATAGATATCCTGGATTGGGAAGAATATTGAAAGCATAGATGTACAGGATTGAGAGGGGGAATGGGTGTAATTGAAGGCATAGATATGATTCAGACCTCCAAATCACACACCCCTACCCCATCCATGATATCTATGCCTCCAATTACACCCACCTCCCTCCCCATCCATGATATCTATGCCTCCAATTCCACCCCCCCCATCCAGCACATGCTTGGTCTCAATCCCACCCCCTTCCTTCCAGCACACATCTTGGTAATCACCCATTTCATCAATGCCTCTAGCACACTGTCATTGTATTTACCATTATGTAGCCACGGGGGTTAGTCATCACTGCACACTGAGGGCGGAGCGACGTTTGAGCCAGCCCACTTAGGACTGCCCACTCCTTAGATGTGCAGAACGAAGGCGGAGGGGAGGCGGTCCCAGTGGCTCTTGCAAGTATCGTGCAGTGCACGGTCTGTGTGTCTGGGCGGGTATGTGCAGAATGGAGGCGGAGGGGGTGCGGTTCCAGCGGCTCTTTCATGCCTATAGAACAGCAAACTCTGCGAGTCTGGGTGGGGAGGTGGAGAGGGGCGGACCTAGGCGGCTGACTGTATGAATTGAAATATCCTCGCTGCGAGCCTGTGCGCGGCGGAGAGGCACATGGTATACATTCCTGTAATAGCACAGCCCTGTCATTACTCGCCCTCCTCATTTCTTTACTCGCCAAATGAGAGTGCAAATTTTGAGGGCTGCTATAGTGTATACTAAAACAAAAAAACAAAAATACTGTGCATTGCTAAAGTGTTCGGGTTTGGCTTGAAGAAAAAGTGGCAACCCTAGATACACAATGATCACCCAAAGAAACTCATATGATGGTATGACAATTTAATAGCTATAGGATGAATGGGACCAGCTTAAAAATATAGAGAACATTTGTTTTGTTTTTGTTTGTTCATTTTTGTTATTATTGCTCATTACTATATAAATATAATTTAAAAAGTATGTTTTTCTTCTCTTTTTTCAGAAAAATACATGAAATTCAACATTTGAATGTAATTTCATATAGTGCCATTTGGTGGAGCTCCAGTCCCCTTTTCATCTTTTCCAGACTATCCCTAGCTCCCTTTTACCAAAAGCCTACAGAGCTCAATAGCTTCCCATCTTTCCAGTCTTGCACAATTGTACTGGCTCCTTCCATGTTCTGTAAATGCTCACTCTGATTTCCCTGCATACTGTGAGCTTCTGAAACAGCGTTGATTGCCTAGGAAATATCCACTAAGGTAACAAGGGCCCGGATTCAAATAGGAGTTACGACGGCGTATCTCCGGATACGCCGTCGTAACTCTGAGCATGCGGGGTCGAATCTATGCGACTGATTCGTAGAATCAGTTACGCATAGATTTCCCTAAAATCCGACTAACCGTCGTATCTTAGGCTGCGCTTCCGTAGATTTACGAGAGGAATATGCAAATTAGGTAGATACGCCGATTCAGAAACGTACGTCCGCCCGGCGCATTTTTTTACATCGTTTACGTAAGGCTTTTTCGGGCGTAAAGATACCCCTCATAAAGCAGGGGTAAGTCATGTTAAGTATGGACGTCGGAAACGACCGAACAGCGTCGTATTTTACATCGTTTGCGTAAGTCATTTGCGAATAGGGCTGTACGTAAGTTACGTTCACGTCGAAAGCATTGACAGTTTGCGGCGTAATTTGGAGCATGCGCACTTGGAAACGTTCACGGACGGCGCATGCGCCGTTCAAAAACAGCGTCAATTACGTGGGGTCATGAGAGTTTTACATAAAACATGCCCACTACTAGCCACATTTGAATTAGGCGGGCTTACGCCGACACATTTACACTACGCCGCCGTAACTTAGGGCGCAAGTTCTTTCTGAATACGGAATTTGCACCCTAAGTTATGGCGGCGTAGTGTATCTGAGATACGCTACGCCCACAGAAAGATATGTAAATGTATCTGAATCCGGGCCTGGGAGTCCTAGCGCAACAAAGTTTGGAGACGAGGAAAGACTCTGTGGATCCACCAGGGCGTCCATCCCACCATTCCAGGACGAGCGGAGCAGCTTCACCCCGGATGTCCTAACGGAAGACTACCATTACAGATAAGTCTTTCTTATCTATTACCTTGTGAGTGACACCTTGATATGAATTGCCTGTTTTTATCATTAAAAACGTGAATACTACGCTTAGAGGGCGCTGCTTTTTGTCTTCTTGTGCTTTTTCAGAATTGCTTCTTCTTGCAAGCCGGCAGCCCTCCCTGCGAGAGTACAACTGCATTATTTCACACAAACTTGTTCCAATGGACTAATATTTACAGTTCAGTGATCTTTTAACCCTCCTGGCGGTGTTCCCGAGTGTGACTCGGGGTTAGATTTCTGTGCTGCGATCGGTAACCCCGAGTCAGACTCGTGCTCGCCTCGCAGCATCCACAGACAGTGTTTACTTACCTTGTCCCTGGATCCAGAGATGCCACCGCGCTGTGTGAGCGAGCGGGTGCTTGCTTGATTCACACAGCGTCCTCCTGTGCCGCCGATCTCCGTTCCCTGCGACGTTACGACGCACGGGAGCGGAGAACGGCGCCAAATTCAAAAACGTAAACAAACACATTACATACAGTATACTGTAATCTTTTAGATTACAGTACTGTATGTAAAAAATACACCCAGTGCCCTACATGTACTGTTATATAATAAAAACTGTTCTTTCTGCCTGCAAACTGTAGATTGTCCATAGCAACCAAAAGTGTCCCTTTATGTCAAAAATAGTTTTAGAGCAGCTAGAAAACAGCGATAATAAATTATAATCACTTGCAGAATTGAGCAATAGCGATTTGTGGGGAAATTCGTCATAAAAAAATAAAAGTAATGACAGCGGCAATTCTGCAACTGAGCAAATTTCAGTGATTTTGATTTGATTACATTATTGAATAATTTTTATTATAATTGTATTATTATTTGTTATAATTATTTATAATTATTTATTGTATTATAATTTATAATTTTGTTTTTAAAAAAAATCATACCCGGGATCCCTACAAGACTCTTGTTTGGTCAGATCTAAGTGAGTTATTCCTAAAAATTACAGGCCTACAGTATAAAACGCCAAATTTCCTTGCAAATAATGGTACCGCTTTTAGCACCTTTTTTCTGAAATAATCATACCGCCAGGGAGGTTAATGAAGATTGGTGTCTTTTTTCAGTTCTTTTTTCATTTTTTTATCTCTCCACACCTACCCATCTCCCTAATTAGTCTCTGGAGAGCGCTTGATTTACCCCTTTTTTTTGTTTAGAGAAAGGGGCCAGGTAGTCCCATTGCAAGCAGGTGTGCATCTTGTGGGACAACGGTGATTGATGTCGAAGATGACCAAAGTGTTATTTTTCACAGGGTCCATCTTTTACCTTTGTTCATAGTTGGGCATTTGAGATAGAAAAATCCTTAGACAAGACTTGACATCGCTTAACAATTTCTGCTCAGTGTTCTTATTCATCTCCCTTTAGAGCATTAATTATTCTGACATTTTTTAGATCACCTTTAATTGGAATGAACTTTGTTGTATTAGATTCTTACTGTCTTGAAATTTAATTCGCACAGTTTGAGGACCAGAGAATAACTTGGCAGACATGATGTATCTTATTGTGCGCCAGTAGAACAACTTTGGATAGATGATAATTAATGCTAACGCTGACCCTTAGATTGTACTTGAAAGATCAGGTATTATCAATGGTATACTTAATTTACAAAGCGTGGTCCATACTGAGGGCCAGATTCACGTAGACTAGCGGCGGCGTAACGTATCGTAGATACGTTACACCGCCGCAAGTTTTCATCGCAAGTGCCTGATTCACAAAGCACTTGCAATGAAAACCTATGCTGGCGGCCTCCGGCGTAAGCCCGCGTAATTTAAAGGGGCGTGTGCCATTTAAATTAGGTGCGCTCCCGCGCCGGACCTACTGTGCATGCTCCGTTTCGAAATTCCCGCCGTGCTTTGCGCGAACTGATGTAATTTTTTCAAACGGCGACGTGTGTAGCGTACTTCCGTATTCCCGGACGTCTTACGCAAACGACGTGAATTTTTAAATTTCGATGCGGGAGCGACGGCCATACTTTAAACAGCACATACGTGTGCTGAGTAAAGTTAGGGCACCCAAAACGACGACTAACTTTGCGACGGGAAACTAGACTAGCAGCGACGTAGCGAACGCGAAAAACCGTTGTGGATCGCCTTAACTCCTAATTTGCATACCCGACGCTGGTTTACGACGCAAACTCCCCCCAGCGGCGGCCGCGGTACTGCATCCTAAGATCCGACAGTGTAAAACAATTACACCTGTCGGATCTTAGGGCTATCTATGCGTAACTGATTCTATGAATCAGCCGCATAGATACTCTGAGAGATACGACAAAGTATCTGTGATACTCCATCGTATCTCCGCTGTGAATCTGGCCCTTAGTACGCTCAAACAACTACCCTTATTTTGGAGAACATGTCCTGTTGCCAAACATTTTAAATAAAGGGCCAGTTTATTGTTCTTCCGATTTGGGGGGGGGGCAGATTGTGGCTAATGGAAATAGAAAATGCTCCAACATCAGTGGAATTAAACAATGGCCCATCATTGGTTTTAGCAGGATGAATAGTGTCCCATAGTTGGCATCAGTGGGAAAAATATTGGCCCATCAATGGCGTCAGTATGATGAATAGTGCCCCATCAAGGGTATCAGTGGAACATGTAGTACCCAATCAGTGGTGTCAGTGGGAGGAATAGTGCCCCATCAATGGTGTCAGTGGGAGGAATAGTGCCCCATCAATTGTGTCAGTGGGAGGAATAGTGCCCCATCAATGGTGTCAGTGGGAGGAATAGTGCCCCATCAATTGTGTCAGTGGGAGGAATAGTGCCCCATCAATTGTGTCAGTGGGAGGAATAATGCCCTATCAATGGTGTCAGTTGGAGGAAGCATGCTCCATCATTGGTGTCAGTGGGAGGAATATTCCCCCATCATTGGTGTCAGTGGGAGGAATATTCCCCCATCATTGATGTCAGTTGGAGAAAGAGTGCACCATCATTGGTGTCAGTGGGAAAAGTAGTTCCCCATCTTAGGGGTCAGTGGGAGCAATAGTGCCCCATCCTTTGTGTCAATGGGAAGAATAGGACCCCTTCAATGGTGTTACATATAGTTACATAGTAGGTGAGGTTGAAAAAAGTCCATCAAGTCCAACATATGTGTGTGATTATATGTCAGTATTACGGTACATTGTATATCCCTGTATGTTGTGGTTGTTCAGGTGATTATCTAATAGTTTTTTGAAACTATTGATGCCCCCCGCTGAGACCACCGTCTGTGGAAGGGAATTCCACATCCTTGCTGCTCTTACAGTAAAGAACCCTCTTTTCTTCTCATTTTAATGAGTAGCCACATGTCTTGTTAAACTCCCTTCCACGAAAAAGTTGTATCCCTATTGTGAGTTCACCAGTATGGTATTTGTAAATTGAAATCATATCCCCTCTCAAGCGTCTCTTCTCCAGAGAGAATAAGTTCAGTGATTGCAACCTTTCCTCATAGCTAATATCCTCCAGACCCTTTATTAGCTTTGTTGCCCTTCTTTTTACTCGCTCCATTTCCAGTACATCCTTCCTGAGGACTGGTGCCCAGAACTGGACAGCATACTCCAGGTGCGGCCGGACCAGAGTCTTGTAGAGTGGGAGAATTATCGCTTTATCTCTGGAATGAATTCCTTTTCTAATGCCAATATTCTGTTTGCTTTGCTTGCAGCAGCTTGGCATTGCATGCCATTGCTGAGCCTATCATCTACTAGGACCCCCAGGTCATTTTCCATCCTCGATTCCCCCAGAAGTTCTCCCTCTAGTGAGTAGATTGCATTCATATTTTTACCACCCAAATGCATTATTTTACATTTTTCTACATTAAACCTAATATGCCATGTAGTTGCCCACCCCATTAATTTGTTGAGATCTTCTTGCAAGGTTTCCGCATCCTGCGGAGAAGTTATTGCCCTGCTTAGTTAAGTATCGTCCGCAAATACAGAGATTGAACTGTTTACCCCATCCTCCAGGTTGTTTATGAACAAATTAAATAGATTGGTCCCAGCACAGAACCCTGGGGGACCCCACTACCCACCCCTGACCAGTCCAAGTATTCCCCATTTATCACCACTCTCTGAACTCGACCCTTGTAGCCAGGTTTCAATCCATGTACTCACCCTGTTGGTGGGAGTAATGCCCCGAGGGCCGGATAAAGGAAAGCAAAAAGCTGCCTATGGCCCACAGGCCACAATTTTAGGACCACTGCTCTAGTACTATCGGTATTTTAGGTCTAATTTTTTTGTAGAGGCCCCTTTACCCCCGTCATCAGGTTGACATTTCACCTCAGGGTGCTGGTTATTCCAGCATGATGGGTGTGGGAAATTGCAGAAAAGATTGGCTCCAGTCACTTTTAGTATAAACAAAAGTGAGTTTATTGGTCACAACAATAAAATGTAGAGAGAGAGGGTTAGGGCACAGGGCACCCTAGGACAGTAGGCAGACAGATCAGCGGACTCCAAAAAGCAAAACAGCCAGGTAGACAGCTGAACAATGCCCATAGGCCTGCACCCAATGTTCTGTACCTACGTAGCAACAGCTGAATTCTATACCAAAAATCTCACAGCAATGTGCAGGGTTTCCTTGGATGGGTTCCCTCTTGATGCTTTCCCAGCCTCTCCATAGTCATCAGCTTCATCTCAGAACTTGATCCTTTTCCTCATGCCTCCAGCCAACAGAAGGCTCTCTCTCTCTAGCAGAGCCTCCCCCATGCCCCAGGCAGTGGAAAGGCTCTCTCTGGCAGATCCTCAAGCATGTGGCCTTCCCTTAAAATCCAGGCCTCACCCAATGCAGTTGTTCCTCCCACCAAGATCTGGGTGGGAGGGTGGGAGGACGCCGATCACCTGACTTCCTCCAAATACATACTCTCTCCCAGTGGCCTGAAACTCTTACTGATTGGCTGAAAGAGATATGCCTATCCATAACTCAGTCTCACTGCTGAAGCTTTACAAACGCTTCTTAGACATTGAAATGTTGAAGAAGCATTCCCATGGTTGCTGTTACAGACATCCATACTTTTTGGGGGGGAATTTATATAGTGACAATTTTCACAGAACTTTTACATTCACATCAATTCCTAAACTCAAGAAGCTTACAACCGGAGGTCCTTATCTCACATCCATGCGAATACTAGGGCCAGTTTTTATAAAGGATTCTGGATGTCTTCAAACCAATGACCTCAGGTCTGCAGAGCAGATCTGCTAACCACTAAGCCACTGGATTTCTTTAACACTTATTGAAAGCTTGTTTTTTGCAACAGTAAGGCTTCATTCACACCTAAGCGTAGCGCAGCGACAACTGCTGCACCATGTTTTTTTGTGTTTTTTAGTGGAGCATCTTGGAGTGACACCATTCATTTGAATGGGCCTCCTAGTGCTACAAAGAAGCTCATGTACCAAATATTGGCACAGAGCCAGGAGCATTTGGTGTTTTTGCCGCGATTGTAGCGCTTTTTGCCGCTTGACAATTGTGGCAAAATCGCACTGTGTTTGGGGTGCTATTAAGAAATAATGACATTGCAAACATGTCCCACATTTGCAGTGATTGTGGAATTGCGGCGAATCTGCCCGTGATTCAAATCACCTAGGTGTGAACGGATCCTAAGACTTGGTTCCAAATGAAGTGCTGTGACAGTCATGTGCCAACTTGTGTTTTAGGGCTTTCCACCCACTTTAATTATAATAAAATCATGGAGTTCCCCCATCACACAGTCTGCACTCTCACAGAGCCCCCTCCCAATCTCCTCTTTGAAAAGCCCCCCAATAACAAATTTCCCCCCCATCACAGAGCCCCATTGTCATACCTTCAGCAAGGTTTTCTTATGTTCCTTGTTAATTGTTAAATATGCTAATGGTGTATAAAGTAAATTGTAATATCGCCATCTACTGACTCTTTTACATACTTAGTATCTGTGAATAATTTACTGAAGGTAGGTAGAGATTGTTCCTTAACAGCCACGGTAGCTTCCCATAATTCCATTGGTCTATACCATGATGTCTGAGAGACAGGCCCCAGTAGCCATCTTCCTTCTTTATGCATGCACCTGCTTCAGAGAACTCAACACCAATTCAGCTGCAATTCTAATGTCAACCTAACGGAAACATCGCCGGTATGTTTATAACCCCTTTCCCTAGTTTGTATATTGTGTATACTGATTGTATGTTATTTATTTTATTCTAGTTTTACTCTAACTTCCCTGCAATAAAAGTTGAAAAAAGGACCTTGCGTCTGCCTCAATGAGTTGTTAAGGGAGGAGAGTTAGCTGTCTGTCTAATTATACCTCAGCCACGTAAAGTAAGGGCAGAATACCCCCAATCACCCAATTCCCTTTATCACAGCGTCCCACTAATCACACAGTCCCAACTTCACATCAGAGCCCCCCAATCACACAGTCTCCCCCACCACAGAGACCTCAATCACACTGTCCCAGCACAGATCCCCTAATCACATAGTCTCCTCTTCACATCAGAGCTGTTAAGTACCACGTACCTGGTAGCCAGAGCCTAGTCGCAGGAGAAGGCCTCTCTTACAGCCCTGGCTCGCGAGCCGCTGGGATTGGAACAACGAGCTCAGGAGCGCAGCTAGGTAGGAGTAGCGTGGTAGTAGATGCAGGATGCTGATCCCTTCTGGAGCGGTGGGACTGGAGACCACTGGAGTGGAGGAAGTGGGTCAGTGACCTCAGCTGGAGGTGCAGGTACAGCAAGCTGATAAGGTAAGCCGGTTAGCAGACAACAGGAAATAGCAGAGTCAGACAAGCCGGGTGACAATGGGTAATCAGGTAGCAGGTTCAGAAGGCTGAAGCGTAGTCACAGGTACAGGCAGGAGGATCTGGCAACGGTGGAGCAATCAGAGGAGCAGGGTCAATGGTAAGCCAAAGGTCAGGGGTCGGAGAGATACGGATGGTCAGACAAGCCAGGTCGGAAGGATAACAGGCAATCAGGTTCAGATACAGGTTATAACTCAGAAGCTGCAGATCAGACAGCAATGTGCTGGAGGAACTAGTGGGCTTCTAAAGGTGATTTGGCGCCAAGCCGGATTAACGTGCACGTGCGCGCTCCCGACGTGCGCATTGCCGTTGTGGACACGCAACGGCGCACAGTTACAGGCGAGCTCTGTTGTCTCACCCGAATGGTGGCACGCCGGGATTGAGAGATAAGTCCCTGACAAGAGCCCTACCTTTTGGCCAGTAGCAAGGCAAAGGGTAGAAAGTGGAGTAGGTGTGGCGTCCATCCTCTTCTGAATGCAGGGTGTAGCCCTGCATGCAGTCTGCCTTGGATTAACTTCATGCACTGCCATAGTGAGGGCAGGCATATAACTAAGATCATTGCAATGAATAACGTGTGTCTAGCCCTTAAGGGTCACTGGATATTATTGTACCAGCCGACCGGTCCACATCATGGCAATCCATGACACTGATCCCGAGCAAACTGGGTCCTGTGGTTGTGACTAGAGATACACCGAAATATCCATTCGGTGCACCACTACAGTAGTTGTGACATCCCAGGTGAACCCAAAGGTCACCCCATTTGAAAAAACTGTTGTTTCTGACTGCTAGTTGCAAGAGATTTTGAGTGAGATTGTGTGATGTCTTGACTGTGCTTATCACTGTTCTCCTTGCTGGAGAGGAAGCTTTTCCTGAGGACCTGCAATGCAAAGATCTCCCTGCTTCTGTTTCAATTATTCTATGGATCTGTGCTTCCTGAATCTCTTCTGCTACCACTGACTATTCCCTTACCAGACATCAGATCATCAGTTGTCAATGTAGCAGCTCTGATAAGAGGAAGCAAAGCCTAGCTACTCTACCAAGATGGCCACCTTCACACAGAGACACCGTGCATAACAAGGCATTTTAAATCAGTAATAAGAAAAAGATCAGCTGTAGGGAGCCTGCAGGCATTACTGGTGACTAGTCCTTTGTAGATATGTGCATTCCCGTTCGTACAAATGTTATTTTCGTACGAAAATTTTCATTTTCGTACCCACGGAATAATGTGTACATACGAAAAAATTAAAGCACCAAAATACGAAAACGACGGGATTACGAATGAGCCGCATAACGAACAACTGCAAATACGGACGAACGATCCGACGTAAATACGACAAAACAAAAACGGCAAAAGAACGAAAATGACATCTATAACAAAAGATTTGCATTTTGTATTTTGTTTAAATCCTTTTTATGTACGTATTTTCAGTCGTATGTTCATATGACATCTATAACAAAAGATTTGCATTCTGTATTTTGAATTCCTTTTTTCTGTTCGTATTTTGGATTCAAAATACAGAATGCAAATCTTCTGTTATAGATGTCATATGAACATACGACTGAAAATACCAAAAGAAAAATGATTCAAAATACAGAATGCAAATCTTTTGTTATAGATGTCATTTTCGTTTTTTTGAATGGGCAGTGAGTGTAGTTAGTGAAGCAGCTTTTCTTTTGTGCTGAGTAGTACAGTAAAGCCAAATAAACTTTTCTGTGGACTTTCATCTGAAGGGAGATCAGTTGGCCAGACTTTTGAACCCAAAAATGGTTTTCTGATGGAGTTTAAAAACAAACAAACTTTCTGAGAACGAACAGAAAACGATCGTTTTTATGTCTACTGTTAAAAAAGTCTGACCAAGTGTATGGGGCTTAACAATAGTTAATATGGATGAGCCGCGTGTTGAAAGTGCCGCGAATCCCGCGATATATTTACGAAAGTACAAAATGACGAAAATCCTTTTTCTGTTCGTATTTTCAGTCGCATGTTCATATGACATCTATAACAAATTGTCATAGATGTCATATGAACATACGACTGAAAATACGAACAGAAAAAGGAATTCAAAATACAGAATGCAAATCATTGACGAAAATTCACGAAAATTATTGTCTAACAAGTAACTAACATGAATTAAACAGAATAACGAACCATCCCACATGTACGAAAATAAAACGGTAACGAAAATACGAAACGATTGGAATACGAAAAAATCTCGTCGTACGAAAAACGAACGGGAACGAACAGGAAAACGGGCGTCTTACGAAAAACGAACGGAAACGAACCTACGGAACGATACGAAACGGAACAAAAAAAACAAGATTTTTTTTTCTGTGCACATGTCTAGTCCTTTGCCCTCAGCCTACCTTTTTTTGGGCACAGCTTGATAGTTCGGTATAGAGATGGTGTTGCACAGGAACTTGTAATTTCACTTTAACAAGCTAACAAGCACTTTTTGAACTTAAAATCTTCTTTGATACATCATGCTTCAAGCCGCTCTTAGTTCCGGAAGTAGTTCACAAGCCCCTTTAAAACTCATGAATAAAGAATTTGCGCCATCCTCGCACCACGTTCCTGCTGCTTTGACTTGTAGGCCGTTCTTCATAATAGGATTAGAACCTGCGCCGTATTTTAGATGCCTTTGAAACAAGGTAGACACGGTGGCTTCTGCTAATGAGGACATGCACTGCTTATCTCCATAAATGATGCAGTCTTCAACACCAGAGGTGACAAAGCCAAAAAGTCACAATAGGATTTGGAATTCCTAAGATAATCTGCTTTAACTTCAGCGATTCCCTTGCTGGTGATTCATTATGTCTCTTACACCATAAACCATTAGGCTGAGTGTTTCAGCTCTCTGTAGAAGTGACACTGAACGAATGCATAATTCCTCCATGAATATCTTTATGGCTTCATTTACATTTGGAAATGCCACATACTGTACGGCAATACATTAGAAGAAGGATCTGCATTGCGAGAATGTGCTGGGTGTAATTAATGCGGGTTCTATTTCGGGCGCAGCTCATCATCCCAATCTGTTTATGTACTTTGTTTGTTAAAACAAAACTTAAAGGTACCCTCCAAGTTAAATGTCAACTCTGAAAATATGGCCCAGCCGTTGCAAATTTCAAATTTTTATCTGAGCATTTACCTCGTTCGCCTTGATGTTTCACTATGGGAATTGTTACTAGTTGTCTCACCTTCTTAGTGGCCTTGACTCTGTAAAGATGTCCTGTAAAAGTTCAATGTTCTCTGGGTCAAGCACCACCCACTCTCTGATTTACTGGATTGGTTTTATGGTGTGGCTAACCATAGAAGTAATTAAAGTGTCATTAACCACTTAACCCCCGGACCATATTGCTGCCCAAAGACCAGAGCACTTTTTGCGATTCGGGACTGCGTCGCTTTAACTGACAATTGCGCGGTCGTGCGACGTGGCTCCCAAACAAAATTGGCGTCCTTTTTTCCCCACAAATAGAGCTTTCTTTTGGTGGTATTTGATCACCTCCTCGGTTTTTATTTTTTGCGCTATAAACAAAAATAGAGCGACAATTTTGAAAAAAAATTATATTTTTTACTTTTTGCTGTAATAAATATCCCCCAAAAAAATATAAAAAAACATTTTTTCCCTCAGTTTAGGCCGATACGTATTCTTCTACGTATTTTTCATAAAAAAAAATCGCAATAAGCGTTTATTGATTGGTTTGCGCAAAAGTTATAGTGTTTACAAAATAGGGGGTATTTTTATGTCATTTTTATTAATATATTTTTTTTACTAGTAATGGCGGCGATCAGCGATTTTTTTTCGGTACTGCGACATTATGGCGGACACTTCGGACACTTTTGACACATTTTTGGGACCATTGGCATTTTTATAGCGATCAGTGCTATAAAAATGCATTGGATTACTATAAAAATGCCACTGGCAGTGAATGGGTTAACACTAGGGGGCGGGGAAGGGGTTAAGTATGTCCCTGGGTGTGTTCTAACTGTGGGGGGGGTGACCTCACCAGGGGAAACACTGATCTTCTGTTCATACATTGTATGAACAGAAGATCAGCATCTCCCCTGCAGACAGGACCGAGAGCTGTGTGTTTACACACACAGCTCCCGGTCCCCGCTCTGTAACGAGCCATCGCGGGTGTCCGGCGGCGATCTTGCCCGCCGGGCACACGCAAGGGAGTCGGGGGCGAGCGGGGGTCGCGCGCGCGCCTCCGTCGGCGTGCACGCGCCCCTAGTGGCCGCTCTAAGAGCCGACGTTATACTACGGTCTCTCGCCCAGGAGAGGCTGGTCGGCTAGTAGTTAAGCTTTGACTATAAAAAACTCTCATTACAATGTAAAAAAGTGCTCATACTGACAAAGTAACTAAAGCAGGGCTCAAAATTTCCACTCTTGAGCCACTAGCCAGGCCTCAAGGGTTACTCGCCACCAGTTGTCCATCACCTACCCTGCTTCTCCCCTAATTCCGCCGCTAAACACGCCCTTAAAAATGATCTCATAAAATTACACTTAAATGTTTTATGCAGAATTAAGTTACAGAAATAAATATTAACAACAACTTTATCAGTTCCCCTCAGCACAGCCTCACCTGTGCCCCTCAGCACAGCCTCACCTGTGCTCATCAATGCAGCCTCACCTGTGCTCATCAATGCAGCCTCACTGTGCCCCATATTGCAGCCTCACTGTGCCCCACATTGCAGCCTCACTGTGCCCCCATTGCAGCCTCACTGTGCCCCACATTGCAGCTTTATTGTACCCCACATTGCAGCTTCATTGTGCCCCACATTGCAGCTTCATTGTGCCCCCCATTGCGGACTCATTGTGCCTCCCATTGTGGACTTATTGTGCCCCCCATTGTGAACTCATTGTGCCACTGATTGCGGACTCATTGTGCCCCCCATTGTAGACTCACTGTGCCCCCAATTAAAGACTCACTGTGCCCCCTATTGAAGACTCACTGTGCACCCTATTGAAGACTCACTGTGCCCCCATTGGCAGCCAGATCATGACAGGATGAAGAGGAGAGCCACGGATCGCAGAGCGGTATAGCCCGCTGTTAGAACTTACATTGAAATTTCCTCCGCTCTGCCCCCTCACACAGCCCCACCTCCTCCCCAGACCCCGCTTCTGTGATAGACAACACATTCTAGCATTGGACCCGCATTCTGTCTATTACAGGTGCGGGGTGAGAAGGAGGCAGGGCTGTGTGAGTGAGCAGAGCGGAGGAAATTTTAATGTAAGTTCTAACAGCGGGTTACACCGCACTGCGATCCGCGGCTCTCTTCTTCCTCCATGCTCTCTGCCATCGGGGCGATTGCTGGGAGAACAGCTCCCGATCAACCCCGCCCACCGCAGTTCTCGCCCCCCCCCCCCACTCCCAGGCAGCCCAGCTCCTCGCCAGACCTAATTTTTCACTCGCAAAATGAGAGTAGGCGAGGTCTGCACTAAAGCATTTGTTTTGCGTTGAGGGAAATATACCTGGTTGATCCTGCCTTCAGCTGTCCCTTTCATCTCCTCTGTGTCCTCACTGCAGATTGAGATTGTCTAGACCAGTTGGCGTCCTCTTAGGGATATTTATTATAGCAAAAAGTAAAAAAAAAAAATTTTTCAAAATTAAAAAAAAAATATATATATATATATATATATATATATATATATATATATATATATATATATATATATATATATATATATATATATATATATATATTTTCAAAATTAGAAAATATTGTTTTTTTTTTCAATATTGTCTCTCTTTTTTGGTTTATAGCGCAAACAAATAAAAACCACAGAGGTGATCAAATGCCACCAAATGAAAGCTCTATTTGTGGGAAAAAAGGACATCAATTTTATTTGGGTACAACGTCGCACAACCGCGCAATTGTCAGTTAAAGCGACGCTGTGCCATATCGCAAAAAATGGCCCGGTCATTAAGGGGGTAAATCCTTCTGGGGCCGAACTGGTTAGATATATATGATTTATGTGAATGAATTATGGTAATTAACACTTCTCTGCTTAGTATCATTTTAAGAATTCAAACCAAGTGAAAACATATATTGGTGTATCTATGAATTATGCAATAGGATGCATTTATGCAGCATCATATACATGGAAAAAAAAATATATAAATATATGAAAAAATGCACAATTAGGATATGGGTTAAATATCACAGTTTATTCACTGACTTATTAGAAACTACACATGAAATGGTATTTGTATAAGGGCTTTGGTTTATTAAATCGAGGGGGGAAATCAATTATTGGATTATTTATTGGTGAAATAACTTCATGAGTTTTATTCTGCAATAAACCCACTCATGTATCGTGCATGCTACCTTGTATGTATATATAATAAAATAGGCAATTAAATTGAATAGTGTCTCCGGAGAGAGAATAATGACAATGGTCAGTGTTAACTTTATGTCATGGTGGGGAGGAATGCAAACATGAATAAAGGGTGTAATTAATAAAAGATTTTGCGTTGTCTATTTTTCATTTTTTTTGTAGTCTATGTAAATCTTTTGGGGGAACCGCACCCCATAATTATGGGTTAGCTAGGGGACATAGAGGATTACTTTGTTATTTACTTACACATACAAAATTGTAAAGCAGTAGTAAAGTAGTAGTAAAAAAAAAACACGTTCTCCCTGCAATGCATAATGTGCTAGTATGTGGCGAGCGTTCACCGCTGCAGAAGCTTTCATTTTCACAGGGTCTTCCTTCCAAATTCCAGGCTGCGACCCACGATGACATCACTCCCGCACATTCACGTGGGAGCCCCGCCCATGGCACAGAGCTATGAGTAAGCATCTTACGATGTGAAACATGTTAGCCACTTTTTGTCCTGTTGTCCACTTTTAAATTTTTGTAGGGCTGTTACTGATTAAAACTTTCATGTTTGATTAATCGATTTTTTTAATCGATTAATCGACTAATTTTGATTAATAACCGTAATGTCCACACATCTCCCCAGTAATGTCCACATCTCCCCAGTAATGTCCACATCTCCCCCAGTAATGTCCACATCTCCCCCATTAATGTCCTCATCTCCCCCGTAATGTCCACATCTCTTCCATTAATGTCCACATCTCCCCCACATCTCCCCAGTAATGTCCACATCTCTTCCATTAATGTCCACATCTCCCCCACATCTCCCAGTAATGTCCACATCACCCCCGTAATGTCCACATCTCTTCCATTAATGTCCACATCTCCCCCACATCTCCCCAGTAATGTCCACATCTCCCCCAGTAATGTCCACATCTCCCCCATTAATGTCCTCATCTCTCCCGTAATGTCCACATCTCTTCCATTAATGTCCACATCTCCCCGAGTAATGTCCACATCTCCCCCAGTAATGTCCACATCTCCCCCATTAATGTCCTCATCTCTCCCACATCTCCCCAGTAATGTCCACATCTCTTCCATTAATGTCCACATCTCCCCCACATCTCCCCAGTAATGTCCACATCTCTTCCATTAATGTCCACAGCTCCCCCACATCTCCCAGTAATGTCCACATCTCCCCCAGTAATGTCCACATCTCCCCCATTAATGTCCTCATCTCTCCCACATCTCCCCAGTAATGTCCACATCTCTTCCATTAATGTCCACATCTCCCCCACATCTCCCCAGTAATGTCCACATCTCTTCCATTAATGTCCACAGCTCCCCCACATCTCCCAGTAACGTCCACATCTCCCCCGTAATGTCCACATCTCTTCCATTAATGTCCACATCTCCCCCATTAATGTCCTCATCTCTCCCGTAATGTCCACATCTCTTCCATTAATGTCCACATCTCCCCGAGTAATGTCCACATCTCCCCCGTAATGTCCACATCAGTAATGTTCACATCTCCCCCGAAATGACTGTTTACAGGGTATGGGGACATAATAGTTGACTGATTCCTTTTAAAATTGATTAAAAATAGATAAAAATCAATCATATAATAGTTACATAGTTACATAGTTACATAGTTACATAGTCAGGTTGAAAAAAGACACAAGTCCATGCAGTTCAACCACAAAAAATAAAAAAAATAAAAAACACAGTAAAATCCTATACACCCAACTCCATACCCACAGTTGATCCAGAGGAAGGCAAAAAACCCCAGCAGAGCATGATCCAATTTGCTACAGCAGGGGGAAAAATTCCTTCCTGATCCCCCGAGAGGCAATCGGATTTACCCTGGATCAACTTTACCTACAAATCTAAGTACTCAGTTATATTCTGTACATTTAGGAAAGAATCCAGGCCTTTCTTAAAGCAATCTACTGAGCTGGCCAGAAACACCTCTGGAGGGAGTCTGTTCCACATTTTCACAGCTCTTACTGTGAAAAAACCTTTCCGTATTTGGAGGTGAAATCTCTTTTCCTCTAGACGTAAAGAGTGCCCCCTTGTCCTCAGTGTTGACCGTAAAGTGAACAACTCAACACCAAGTTCACTATATGGACCTCTTATATATTTGTACATGTTGATCATATCCCCCCTTATTCTCCTCTTCTCAAGAGTGAATACATTCAGTTCCTCTAATCTTTCCTCATAGCTGAGCTCCTCCATGCCTCTTATCAGTTTGGTTGCCCTTCTCTGCACTTTCTCCAGTTCTCCGATGTCCTTTTTGAGAACTGGTGCCCAAAACTGAACTGCATATTCCAGATGAGGTCTTACTAATGATTTGTACAGGGGCAAAATTA
This sequence comes from Rana temporaria, assembly GCF_905171775.1. Classification (NCBI taxonomy): domain Eukaryota; kingdom Metazoa; phylum Chordata; class Amphibia; order Anura; family Ranidae; genus Rana; species Rana temporaria. The sequence continues at coordinate 23,968,519 of NC_053490.1, read as the reverse complement.
TATCTCTGTCTCTGGAGTCCATACCTCTCTCAATACAAGAAAGGACTTTGCTCGCTTTGTAAACTGCAGCTTGGCATTGCATGTTATTATTGAGCTTATGATCTACCAAGACCCCCAGATCCTTCTCCACTACAGATCCCCCCAGTTGTACTCCCCCTAGTATGTATGATGCATGCATATTCTTAGCCCCCAAGTGCATAACTTTACATTTATCTATATTAAACCTCATCTGCCACTTAGTCGCCCAATCAGACAGAGCATTGAGGTTGGCTTGTAAATTGGCGACATCCTGCAAGGACGTTATTCCACTGCATAGCTTGGTGTCATCTGCAAAGACAGAAATGTTACTTTTGATCTCAGACCCAATATCATTTATAAATATATTGAAAAGTAAGGGTCCCAGCACTCAACCTTGGGGTACACCACTGATAACCTTAGACCATTCAGAGTAAGAATCATTAACCACGACTCTCTGAATTCTGGCTTTCAGCCAGTTTTCTATCCATTTACAAACTGATATATCCAATCCTGTAGACCTTACCTTACACATGAGCCGTGTGTGCGGAACTGTATCGAACGCTTTTGCAAAATCCAAATATATCACGTCCACAGCCACGCCTCTGTCCAGGGTTTTACTTACCTCTTCATAAAAGGAAATCAGGTTTGTCTGACAACTTCTGTCTTTCATGAATCCATGTTGTCTGCTGCTTAAATAGTTTTTTTCCAGCAAGAACTCATCCATGTGGTCTTTTATTAAACGTTCCAGTATCTTCCCAACTATAGAAGTTAAACTAACAGGTCTATAGTTACTTGGTAAAGACTTTGGGCCAGATCCACAAAAACCTGACGTAACTTAAAAAATCCAATTTAAGTTACACTGGCTTAAAGTTTCTACCTAAGTGCCTGATCCACAAAGCACTTATCTAGAAAATTCAGGCTGTGTAACTAAAATTCCGCCGGCGCAAGGCGTTCCTATTCAAATGGGGCGAGTCCCATTTAAATGAGGCGCGCTCCCGCGCCGGCCGTACTGCGCATGCGCGTCGGCCGTACTGCGCATGCGCGAAGTTACGTTACGCCGAGTTTTGAGGATCGCGACGGCTTAAAGTTGCGTCGGGGAAAAAAAAAATGACAGCGGCATGCATTCCTGAGGGAGAACTCCATGCCAATTTTCAAAGAAAAAATCGGCATGGGTTCCCCCCCCAGGAGCATACCAGGTCCTTAGGTCTGGCATGGGTTGTAAGGAGACCCCCCCACGCCGAAAAATTGACGTAGGGGGTCCCCCTACAATCCATACCAGACCCGTATCCAAAGCACGCTACCCCGGCCGGCCAGGAAGGGAGTGGGGACGAGCGAGCGCCCCCCCCCCCTCCTGAGCCGTGCCAGGCCGCGTGCCCTCAACATGGGGGGGTTGGGTGCTCTGGGGCAGGGGGGCGCACTGCGGGCCCCCCCACCCCAGAGCACCCTGTCCCCATGTTGATGAGGACAGGACCTCTTCCCGACAACCCTTGCCATTGGTTGTCGGGGTCTGCGGGCGGAGGCTTATCGGAATCTGGGAGTCCCCTTTAATAAGGGGGCCCCCAGATACCGGCCCCCCACCCTAAGTGAATGGATATGGGGTACATCGTACCCCTATCCATTCACCTGGAGGCAAAAAGTAAAAGTTAATAAACACACAACACAAGGCTTTTTAAAATAGTTTATTATTCTGCTCCGGACGCCCCCCCCTGTCTTCGTTATTAGCTCAATTACCAGGGGGGGCTTCTTCTTCCGCTCTCCGGGGGTCTTCTTCCACTCTCCGGGGGTCTTCCGCTCTCCGGGGGGGCTTCTCCGGACTCCGGGGGGGCTTCTCCGGACTCCGGGGGGCTTCTTCCATCTTCTCCCCTCTTCCGCTCTTGACTCGGCGAACCCCGGTTCTTCTGCAGCTCTCCGGTGCCTTCTTCTTCAGCGCTGGCTGCCTGCTATGTTTGTGTGTTAGCTCGATTTCAAACAGGCAGCCGGCGCGGTCTTCTGTGGCGTCAGGGTCTTCTGGTCTTCTGTTCTTCCGATGTTGTCTCGTCGCCGGTTGTCGCTGTAATGATGGAAGCGCGCCTTGCATCACATTTATATAGGCATCACCGTCCCATCATGCTCCGGCAGGTACCCACGTGGTGGGTGCCTACCCACGTGCACCCACCACGTGGGTACCTACCGGAGCATGATGGGACGGTGATGCCTATATAAATGGGATGCAAGGCGCGCTTCCATCATTACAGCGACAACAGGCGACGAGGCAACATCGGAAGAAAGGAAGAGAAGACCCTGACGCCACAGAAGACCGCGCTGGCTGCCTGTTTGAAATCGAGCTAACACACAAACATAGCAGGCAGCCAGCGCTGAAGAAGAAGGCACCGGAGAGCTGTAGAAGAACCGGGGTTCGCCGAGTCAAGAGCGGAAGAGGGGAGAAGATGGAAGAAGCCCCCCGGAGTCCGGAGAAGCCCCCCCGGAGTCCGGAGAAGCCCCCCCGGAGAGCGGAAGACCCCCGGAGAGTGGAAGAAGACCCCCGGAGAGCGGAAGAAGAAGCCCCCCCTGGTAATTGAGCTAATAACGAAGACAGGGGGGGCATCCGGAGCAGAATAATAAAATATTTTAAAAAGCCTTGTGTTGTGTGTTTATTAACTTTTACTTTTTGCCTCCAGGTGAATGGATAGGGGTACGATGTACCCCATATCCATTCACTTAGGGTGGGGGGCCGGTATCTGGGGGCCCCCTTATTAAAGGGGACTCCCAGATTCCGATAAGCCTCCGCCCGCAGACCCCGACAACCAATGGCAAGGGTTGTCGGGAAGAGGTCCTGTCCTCATCAACATGGGGACAGGGTGCTCTGGGGTGGGGGGGCCCGCAGTGCGCCCCCCTGCCCCAGAGCACCCAACCCCCCCATGTTGAGGGCACGCGGCCTGGCACGGCTCAGGAGGGGGGGGGCGCTCGCTCGTCCCCACTCCTTTCCTGGCCGGCCGGGTAGCGTGCTTTGGATACGGGTCTGGTATGGATTGTAGGGGGACCCCCTACGTCAATTTTTCGGCGTAGGGGGGGTCCCCTTACAACCCATACCAGACCTAAGGGCCTGGTATGCTCCTGGGGGGGAACCCATGCCGGTTTTGTTTTTTACAAATTGACGTGGAGTTCTCCCTCGGGAAAGCATACCAAATGCCGTCGCTGCAATGGGCCTTTACAAGGTGTGACTAACTTTACACTTTGTAAAACGAGCCCTAATTTTACACTTGCAAAATAACACTTACGGCGCAAAAAAGAAGCTAGAAAGCTTTGTGGATCGTCTTAAGTGCTAATTTGCATACTAGCAACGGCATTTCGACTCGAAATGCCCCCAGCGGCGGATGCGGTACTGCATCCTAAAATTAGGCAGTGTAAATCAATTACACATGCCGGATCTTCTGTGTAACTTTGGAAAAAGCCTTTTGAGGATCGTTTCCAAAGTTACACACAGACTGAACAGCACTTAAGTCGGAGTATCTCTTTTGAGGATCTGGCCCTTTGTTCCCTTTTTAAATATGGGCACCACATTGGCCCTGCGCCAATCCAGTGGTACTATTCCTGTCTTTAATGAGTCCCTAAATATTAGATACAGTGGCTTTGAAATGACAGAGCTCAACTCACCTAGGATCCGTGGGTGGATGCCATCAGGTCCAGGTGCTTTATCCACCTTTATTCTGTCTAAATATTTCTGGACCATATCACTTTTGAGCCATTGTGGATTTGAGGCTGTGTCACTCCCACCCCCATTTCGGACATGAGCTCCCCCATGCTCCATTGTATACACAGAGCTGAAGAAAGCATTTAATAAAATTTCCTTCTCTTTGTCCCCAGTCACCCACTCTAGATTATTTTGTAAGGGGCCTACATGCTCAGACTTCACCTTTTTACTATTAATATATTTAAAGAATTTTTTGGGGTTTGTCCTACTATCTTTTGCAATCTGTTGTTCGTTTTGAATTTTTGCATCCTTGATTTCCTTTTTGCATATCCTGTTATATTCTTTGTAACATTTAAACAACACTAGTGTTCCTTCATTTTTATATTTTTTAAAAGCTACTTTCTTATTGTTTATAGTTTTTTTAACTTTGACCGTGAGCCACATAGGTTTTATTTTTAGCCTTTTAAACTTATTGCCCATGGGAACATACTTTGCAGTGAGGTTCCACACAGTCTTTTTGAAGAATTCCCATTTCTGTTCTGTGTTCATCTGTGCCAATAGTCCCTCCCAGTCCAAGTCCTGGAGAGCAGCCCTCATCCTTGGATAATTTGCTCTCTTAAAATTTAGTGTTTTAATATTTCCTGTATGTATTTCTTGCTTATAGTTAACATTAAATGAAATCATGTTATGATCACTGCTACCCAGGTGTTCCTTTATCTGAACATTAGTAATGAGCTCTGCATGGTTTGAGATTATCAGGTCCAACAGAGCATCATTCCTAGTTGGGGCCTCAAAAAAACTGCACCATAAAATTGTCCTGCAATAGGTTTTTACATTTTTGTCCTTTAACTGTCCCAGAAGTGCCATTAATCCAGTCAATTTCTGGGTAGTTAAAATCCCCCATTATTATCACCGTCCCAGACCTTGCAGCCCTTTCCATCTGTGCAAGGAGCTGAGTCTCCACCTCCTCATTAACATTGGGTGGTTTATAACAAACTCCAATGATTAATTTTGAACTACGCACATCTGTATGCAGTTCCACCCATAATGCTTCAGCCTCATCACACTCTCCATCAACCAGGTTCTCTTTCACGCTTGCTTTGAGGTCACTTCTCACATAGAGACAGACCCCTCCACCTTTTCTTTTTTACCCTGTCTTTCCGAAAGAGAGCATAGCCAGGAATATTAATAGCCCAGTCATGTGAGGATTGAAGCCAAGTTTCAGCAATGTACCTCTAGTTTCGTTTTTGCATCTAGTTTCGTTTTTGCATGTTATCCTGCCTCTGTGCTAGACAGAGCCATAGAGCAGTGATGGTTTGGAAAATGAAACTAGAATCTCCCAGTACTGTGGTCATCAGGGAACAGACAACCAGGAAGTGTCCAGAACAGAGCAGAATTACAGCAACATCAGAGCAAAAACTAACATGAGGACATGAAACCAGGACTGCAGTAAGGTAAAGGAAGCTATTTAGCTAAAAAAAATAATTCCTTTAGTGACCCTTTAATGCCCCGTACACACCATCACTTTATGTGATGAAAAAAAATGACGTTTTTAAAAACGTCACTTTAATTGACTGTGTGTGGGGGGAAACGTCGTTTTATGTCTTGTAAAAAATGACCAAAAAAAATTGAAGCATGCTTCAATTTAATGTGTCGTTTTTCAAAAGTGCACTTTTTACTTCACAGAAATTGACCGTGTGTAGCAAAAAACGTCGTTTTCTAAGACGTTTTTTCATCCACGCATGCCCAGAAGCTACTTATGAAGCAAGCTTCAATGGTAAAACGTGGTGGAACGTAACCTCAATTTGCAAGATCATTGTGAGAAAACGATGGTGTGTAGGCAACTTCGTCTTTGAAAATTGAAGTTTCAAAAACGTCATTTTTTACTTCACAGAAAGTGTCGTTTTTTTTCATCACATAAAGTGATGGTGTGTACGCGGCATAAGCCTCGTACACACGGTCGGATTGTCGAACGGGAATTGTGTGATGACAGGCTGTTGTCAGAAAATCCGACCATTTTTACACTCCATCGGACAATTGTTGTTGGATTTTCCGCCAACAAATGTGGAATAGCATGCTTTAAAATTGTTCACCAACAATTGTGTGTTGTCGGATTATCTGATTGCGTGTAGAGCAAGTCCGTCGGACAAAACTCCAAAGTACAAACAGGCATGCTCGGAAGAATAGCTCACTACAACACAACATTAGCAGAAGTTGACCAAAGGGTGGTGCTAAAGAGCTGAAAAAATACATAGTTTTGTGTTTGTTGGCCGACAATTCGTTGCCGTTTGCATGCAAGACAAGTTCATGGCCAACGACCTTCGGACAAAAGTCCTACGCTTTGTCTGATGGAAATCAGAACGTGTGTACGAGGCTTTAGGCTCGGTTCACACTAATGTGTTTTTTTCATGCTTTTTGCAGAAACGATGGAAAATATTTTAAATATGGGTTCTTATGGAACACATTCACATCTATGCATTTTGTGCCTCTGCAGTTTTGGAAAAAAGAGACAGGGACTTTTTTTAAACAAAAAAAAAAACACTTCTCCTTTTTTTTATTTATTTTTAAATATACTTTAATGGAGAAGCAGCAGACAAGCATGTAGTGTGTTTTTGATGCATTCTGCATTATTTTATCTGTCAAATAAAAAGAAAGAAAGAATCAAAAATTAGTAAAAAACACATGTCCGAAAACGCAGAAAGCACAGCAAAAAGCACTGCTGAAACGCTCAAAAGCAACATGCATAGGTGTGAATCAAGCCTAATAAGAAATCCCAGCAAGAGCTCTGCACTTGCCGAATCCTCCTGCAGGTTGAAGATCTAGAAGACCAACTCTACAGGAGAGAAGGTGAGGAATACGTCCCTTCTCGGAGTCATTTAGATATGGTAACCGGCATGTTGCTGCATTGGATGAACGCCGGTCACCACTAGGATACACAGCCTTGCCGCTTCACTGCCGGGAAATGGGAGTGGCAGCACCCAAGAGCCATTTGAAAATTCATCTGGGGTGAAGACATTTGTGGACAGGTAAGTGTCCTAATATTAAAATTCTGCAGCTACAGTATTTGTAGCTGCTGAATTTTAATGTTTTGTGAGGAAGTCTGGAGCTCCGCTTTAAGGAGAAGAGATTCTTTGGAGGACAGTGAAGGACACATTTGGACAGAAAGGACAAGAGGTATGAAAGAGACCTGGGTAAACGTGAAACAACCATCATTAAAGCGGGGGTTCCGCGGGTTTTCGTTTTTTTTTTTGCAATGCTTCTTACCTGCTTGAAATAAGCACCCGTGTCTCCCAGTTTTTCTGCCCGCAGCATTGCACTTGTCCAGAAAACGAGATGTTTTAAAATCTAAAGATGGACGTTTCCATCTTTACTGGGGGCACTGTGAAGCCCAGCAGCTCGTCCTTCCGGGATATAAAGAATATTTTCACTGTAATGAAAGGAATCCTAGGACAATAGCAGGTGACAAAAAGAAAAAGAACAGCAACTTCACGCCTTGACAAGGACGTAACCCCAAACTGGACACCTATATTGACAGCTTCAGGCTGCGAGTAACATCCCTGATATCCACCCAGCAAAAGAAAATATTATACCACCTTTCACCACTAGAGCGAAGGGCTGTACACGATCTGCGCAATAATCAGACCATAACCATCAAACCAGCAGATAAAGGGGGAGCAGTCGATGTGATGGATACAGACAAATATATACAAGAGGGCCAGAGGCAGCTGGCAAATACTACCGTATATACTCGAGTATAAGCCGAGGCACCTAATTTTACCACAAAAAACAGGGACAACTTATTGACTCGAGTATAAACCTAGGGTGTCCATCTGCATGCCTCACTGTGCATCACTGTGTCCATATGCATGTCTCACTGTGTCCATGCCTCACTGTGCCCATGCCTCACTATGCCCATGCCTCACTGTGTCCATGACTAGACTGACGTTTAACATGGGAGTCTATGGACCTATGACCGGCCAGTACCGGGTCCCCAAAGTCACCAGAGAAATTACCATTTAACATGGGAGTCTATGGAAGGGGTGCCTGGCTTTGAAAAATTGGTGCTCCCCGGCCGTAGGTCCTCCGGACAACAAACTTTGCACACTTGTAGAGAAAAAGTGGGGCTACATGTGTGCCATGTTTGGGGTCCAGGGGACGTACGGCCAGCCGGTACTGGGTCCCCAAATTCCGGGGGATCAGGCACAAAAAGGTGACCCGAGTATAAGCCGAAGGGGGCATTTTCAGCACACAAAAAAATATGCTGAAAAACTTGGCTTATACTCGCGTATATACGGTACTTAATACAAAAAACGGGATTATGATCCAACCCAGGATTTTACTAAGCAATTAAAAGGTCTCATTACAACAATACCAAGCCACCTACATTTAGAACTCATTAATGCGATTCCAGATAATCCAGAAATTGGAGACTTCTACATGCTGCCCAAGATTCACAAGCCAGGAAATCCAGGCAGACCCATTATAATAGGTACACTTACCGAACATATCTCAGGCCTTGTAGAAAACATTTGTAAACCGTCAGGCCCTGTACACACGACCAAGTTTCTCGGCGGAATTCAGCCAGAAACTCGATCGGAGCCGTATTCTGCCGAGAAACCTGGTCGTGTGTACACTTTTGGCCGAGGAAACCGACGAGGAACTCGTCGAGCCAAATAGAGAACATGTTCTCTATTTCCTCGTTCCTCAATGAGGAAACTTGGCTTGCCGAGATCCTCGGCGGCTTCACAAGGAACTCGACGAGCAAAACGATGTGTTTTGCCCGTTGAGTTTCTCGGACGTGTGTATGGGGCCTCAGTCATGAACACTACTAGTTTCCTGCAAGACACAACTGATCATAAGGAAGACACACCTGTGGGACATCATTTCTCACAACTGGACCACACAATAGAAGACGTCAATGTTTTAGTTCTTAAAGGGAAATTCAGAACTATCCAGGAAAGGAAAATGTTTGAACTAAGAATGATACTTCTTTTTGACACAAAAAACAATGGCCTAAATTTAGATATTGGTTTCCTAACCCATTATACTAGTTTTATGACCCCCTCTGTGGCTATCACCCTAGGGTCACCACATTTCCAAACTACCATTCAGGGACACCCTCCCTTCCCAAAAATCAGCTTGTGCTGTAACGATTTACAGCACAGTGATTGGACACAAAAGGCGGGATTTATGATTTCTCCAATCACAAGCAGGGGGCAGGATTGTGCTCTTCCAGGCATTCCCAGCCAGGACAAGTACAGTCAGTGATGTGGCGGCCTTTTTTGGAGGCATCAGATTGACCCGGGCGGTGGCTGTGTCAGTTTCATTCCGGGACACTGTATTGTCCTGTAATAAATGTGCCCGGGACAGACCTGCAAAATGCGAGGGACTGTCCTGGGCAATTCGGGACACGTGGTCACCCTATATAACCCCCCCCCCCCCCAGTATATAGCTTTCCCTATGTCTTTGATTTGTATGTGTTTGTTTTTCTTTTCCCTTTCCATCAGAGAATTATTATTATTATTATTATTATTATTATTTTTGTTCTGCTTTGTTGTAACATTTCACCTTCTGCTAAACATTTTGGCCCGGATTCACGTACGAGTTACGCCGGCGTATCTCCAGATACGCCGTCGTAACTCTGAGTCCGAGCCGTCGTATCTATGCGCCTGATTCTTAGAATGAGTTACGCATAGATTTGTATTAGATCCGACCGGCGTAAGTCTCTTACGCCAGCATATCTTAACTGCATATTTACGGTGGCCGCTAGGGGCGTGTACGCTGATTTACGCCTAGAAATATGTAAATCACCTAGATACACGAATTCACGAACGTACGCCCGGCCGACGCAGTACAGATACGCCGTTTACGTTAGGCTTTTACCGGCGTAAAGTTACCCCTGCTATATGAGGCGTACATGCGGCGTACCAATGTTAAGTATGGACGTCGTTTCCGCGTCGAATTTTGAAAATTTTACGTCGTTTGTGTATGTCGTTCGCGAATAGGGCTGGGCGTCATTTACGTTCACGTCGAAAGCATTGGCTTCTTGCGGGTTAATTTGGAGCATTTTCACTGGGATACTTTTACGGACGGCGCATGCGCCGGCCGTTCGTAAAAAGCATCATTTACGTGGGGTCACATTAAATTTAAATAACACACGCCCACATTTACCACATTTGAATTAGGCGGGCTTGCGCCGGCCTATTTACGCTACGCCGCCGCAACTTTGGTTTGAGAATACGGCACTTGCCTGACAAAGTTGCGGAGGCGTAACGTAAATAGGATACGTTACGCCAGCACAAAGATACGCGCATCTACGTGAATCCGGGCCTTTGTGAATCAGTACTGCTTGGACCTTGAAGAAGGGGGCACTCCACGAAAGCTCGTCCATGCAAAATTATATATTAGTGCAAATAAAAAAAGTATCACGGACAGTACTCAATTTTCTCTGTCACCTATCTGTAAATCAATTAAAATGCAAATAAAGATAATAAAGACTAGGAGCTACAAACATCATACATTTTATTTACAGCATAATCCCGTTGTTTATGAAACATCTAGCCTCCCGTCTCCTGTATAAACGCTTTTTGGACAATGCACAAGTTTTGCTAGGAGGAAAAAAAGGCTTATTGACTTGATGACTGGTTTCCAAGGCTTATACGGAGGAGATTTAAATGATTTTACTACAAATCTCTTTATCACAGTGTCAATTTCAAGAAAACTACATGTAGGTATTTTGATAATGGATTCCTACACAGTGGGTGAGAATGGGATGATTTTACAGGTAAATGCAAGGAAGATGAGAAAAATGCTTTGAAGACAGCAGGCAGGATTTATTAAAGGGTTGTTTGGGTCAGTGAATCACAGTATCAAGCTATGCGTCATCTGCTGTCTTTGGTGTTACAGTCTAAATATGAAGTTCTAATGTTGACGCCATACTTGTAGAGGTTAAAGGCAACCTGCAATGCGGAAAATATGGAGGCTACCCGATCAAGGACCTATCTTTTTTTAAATGCTACTTAACTGGCTGTCTTGCTGACCTTGGAGGCATCCTCCCCTCCCATCCCCACAATGGCTGTCTTAGGTTCTTTTGCCACTAGTGCAGTGGCAGCCAGGTAAACAGCAACTTTGGCTCCTCTGGTTTAGAAAACAATCTAACGTCTCCTTCACACGGGCGGCCCCTGAACGGGAGCGCTCCGTGCTCCTCTATGGAGCCGCGGATGTCATCGGTGACATGCCCGCTGACATCCGACCTGCTCCGATCCGCCAAAGTGTGACGGAGGAAAAACCTACTTTTCCATCCGTCTGGCGGATCGGATCGGGTGAACACGGACAGACGGTCCGTGTTCATCTGATCCCCCCATAGGGGAGAGTGGAGAAAAGACAGGGCGGTCCCTGCACAGTGTGCGGGGACCGCTCCCTGTCATCCGCCGGCTCAGCAGGGATCAACTGAGCGATCCCCGCTGAGCAAGCGGAGGTTCACGGGGCGGATCATTACTGATCCGCCCCGTGTGAAAGGGTCCTATGGGTTGCCTTTTTAAAAGTTTATTTCAGAGTAACTTTTATGAGGTTTAGGGAGCTATGGGAAACTCCAGAACACCAAACAGGAATGTGGAAACACCATTCTCTTTGCAGCAGCTTCTTAGTTGCATAGAAGGTAAGGTTGAAAAAAGACACAAATCCATCAAGTCCTACCTATGTGTGTGATTATATGTCAGTATAACATTGTATATCCCTGTATGTTGTGGTCGTTCAGGTGCTTATCTAATAGTTTCTTGAAACTATCGATGCCCCCCCCGCTGAGACCACCGCCTGTGGAAGGAAATTCCACATCCTTGCCGCTCTTACAGTAAAGAACCCTCTACGTAGTTTAAGGTTAAACCTCTTTTCTTCTAATTTTAATGAGTGGCCACGTGTCTTGTTAAACTCCCTTCCACAAAAAAGTTTTATCCCTTATGTGGGGCCACCAGTACGGTATTTATAAATTGAAATCATATCCCCTCTCAAGCGTCTCTTCTCCAGATAGAATAAGTTCAGTGCTCGCAGCCTTTCCTCATGACTAATATCCTCCAGACCCTTTATTAGCTTTGTTGTCCTTTTTTGTACTCACTACATTTCCAGTACATCCTTCCTGAGGACTGGTGCCCAGAACTGGACAGCATACTCCAGGTGCAGCAGGACCAGAGTCTTGTAGAGTGGGAGAATTATTGTTTCATCTCTGGAGTTAATCCCCTTTTTTAATGCATGCCAATATTATGTTTGCTTTGTAAGCAACAGCTTTGCATTGCATGCCATTGCTAAGCCTATCATCTACTAGGACCCCCAGGTCTTTTTCCATCCTAGATTCCCCCAGAGGTTCTTCCCCAGTGTATAGATTGCATTAATAGTTTTGCCACCCAAATGCATTATTTTAAATGTTTCTACATTGATCCTCATTTGCCAATTAATTGCCCACCCCATTAATTTGTTCAGATATTTTTGCAAGGTTTCCATATCCTGCAGAGAAGTTATTGCCCTGCTTAGCTTAGTATTGTGCACATATACAGAGATTGAACTGTTTACCCCATCCTCCAGGTCATTTATGAACAAATTAAACAGGATTGGTCCCAATTCAGAACCCTGGGGGACCCCACTACCCAACCTGACCATTCTGAGTACTCCCCATTTATCACCACTCTCTGAACTCGCCCTTGTAGCCAGTTTTCAATCCATGTACTCACCCTATGGTCCATGCCAACATACCATATTTTGTGCAGTAAACGTTTATGGGAAACTGTGTCAAATGCTTTTGCAAAATCCAGATACATCACGTCTACGGGCCTCCCTTTATCTAGAAGGCAACTCCTCATAGAATGTTAATAGAATGGTTTGGCAAGAATGATTCTTCATGAATCCATGCTGATTACTGCTAATGATACCGTTCTCATGACTAAAATCTTGTATATAGTGCATTATCATCCCCTCCAAGAGCTTACATACTATTGATGTTAGGCTAACTGGTCTGTAATTCCCAGGGATGTGTTTTGGGCCCTTCTTAACAAAGTCCTTAGAGTAGTAGAACATAAAGAAATGAGATACCTTTAGCAATGTTCTAGGTCTGGCAAGCCTTAAAGTAAAACTATGGGCAAAACTTTTTTTATTATATATTTTTATTAATATTTTTTTTTACTAGTAATAACGGACATATCGGACACTTATGATGCTTTTTTGGGACCATTCACATTTATATAGCGATCATCAGCGCTATAAAAATGCACTGATTACTGTATAAATGTGACTGACAGTGAAGGGGTTAACCACTAGGGGGCGGGGAAGGGGTTAAGTGTTTTCTAGGGAGTGATTATAACTGTTAGGGGGTGTGGCTATGAGTGACACGTCACTGACCACTGTTCCCGATGAGAGGGAGCAGATGGTCAGTGTCACTAGACAGAATGGGGAGATGCTTGTTTAAACTTGCATCTCCCTGTGACCCAATCATGGGACATTGGCGGCCATCAAGTCCACGGGTCCCGCGGGCACAGTCACGGAGATCGCGGCAGGGGCACGTGTACGTATGCACGGCGTGAATTTCCCAGCCGTGGCATTCTGCTGACGTATAAGTTTGTGAGACGGTCGTTAACCAGATAAACTCAGTACAGCAGGGGTTGAATGAATGAATGAATGAATGACTTGTATAGCGCAACGCATGCGAACTGAATCGCCTCTGGGCGCTTTTTCCAGCCAGTATCTGCTTGGCTGGTGCGGTCATTAATACCCCGTAGGATCATGACACGCTAGGGACACACAGTCATACACACATATATACATATATACTGGGCCAATTTGGACGAGATCCAATTTACCTACCAGCATGTCTTTGGAGTTAGCAAGTAACAGTGAGGCCCCGTACACACGACAGAGTTTCTCGGCAGAATTCACCGAGAAACTCGGTCAAAACCCGGATTCTGCCGAGAAACTCTGTCGTCTGTACAGTTTTGGCTCGATGGAGCCGCCGAGGAGCTCGACGAGAAAATAGAGAACATGTTCTCTATTTTCTCATTGTTCTATGGGAGAAGGCGGCCCGCCGAGCTCCTCGGCGGCTTCATCCCAAAACTCGACGAGGAACTCGACGTGCTTCGCACGTCGAGTTCCTCGGCCGTGTGTACGGGGCCTCACTGAGACCTTTCTCCCTTAGGTCTGTACTCACAGTGTTCTCAGGGCTTGGGTTTCTCCCATAGGCAGGTAGACTTCTCTGTAAAGCTTCCAGATCAGATCCTCAGTGGCACTCCTCTTTTGGCTTTCAAAGAACATATAACAGGATATGTCACCCAGCTAAGTATGGCTAGGACATGGATGTGACAGACAGCACTTCTTAACAGAACAGCAAGGAAGGACTGTCAGCCCTTCTCTCTGGGAACCCCTCTCCTGGGGAAGAACACTGCTCTCTAGGATTCCAAAATTTTTATTCACTCCCCAACCACCATCTGGGCACAACTCCCCAGGGATTGGCTGGAGCTGCATAAGTATTCAGGCTTCTTATTTGACTCTCCCACCCACTATAATCTGGGAGTCTCCAGAAAACAGGGGAAAGTAATCAAACTTGCAGAGAACCTAGAGGGAACCTAGAGCAGCCTAAAACAATCACATACTGCTCTGATGATTATGAGATAGCCAAAGAACTACATTTGTGTAACCAAATCCAAAAGCCAGAAGCCTATCTAGGAGGACGCTACATACAAAAAAAAATCATAAGCATTCTTAAGCCCTGTACACACGATCGGTTTGTCTGATGAAAACGGACCGATGGACCGTTTTCATCGGACAAACCGATCGTGTGTGGGCCCCGTCGGTTTGTTTTCCATTGGTGAAAAAAAATAAAACATGTTTTAAAATTTACCTATGGATAAAAAAACAATAGAAAAAAACGATCGTCTGTGTGGAACTCCATCAGTCAAAAATCCACGCATGCTCAGAATCAAGTCGACGCATGCTCAGAAGCATTGAACTTCATTTTTCTCAGCACGTCGTTGTGTTTTACGTCACCGCGTTGAACACGGTCGGATATTTGACCGATGATGTGTAGGCAAGAATGATGAAAGTCAGCTTCATCGGATTTCCGACGAAAAAATCCCTCGTATTAGATTCCATCAGATATCCGATCGTGTGTACAGGGCTTTAGGCTACGTTCACATGGGCTGCCAGGGACGCATAGTTTTGTGTGTTCAGGCTAAACACTGCATGTAAGTAAACATAAGCATGTCACCCCTTCAAAGTCAAAAACGGGCAACATGTTTTGTAGGTTTGGACAGAGTGGGGAGGGGTTGGATCCTCTGTCATGTTTTTATTGCTTAATTAAAATGGGTGTAAGTCAACAGTATCACAATCATATCTATGACAAGAAACGTACCAAAAAAAAGTTATTTCTTGTTTCAAAAGACATTTTTCTACTAGTAGCCAACAAAGACTACTTTGAATTAAAAACACCTAAAAAAAAAAAAGAAAAACATGCACACATTAAAGGAATCCCTTATTTAGGTCATACTAATCCAAATAAACTTGCATATATAATGTATAAAAGTTATCTCTTATATCTTTGTCATAAGGATGTCCCCAGACATTCACAAATAGGTAAGTATAATGTGAAAATCTTCTTTTCAGGATTCCTTAAGGGATTTCGATTTTTCAGGATTATAATATCAAAAGGCAAGTATGCAAGGATAATATATAATAAATTGGCTACAGAGTTGTATTTTTCTTAGCAAATAGCAAAGACAAATCCTCACCCCTTTCATGCAACATGAATGAAGCTAGGGTCTTTATATGAGCAATCCCTCAGTTTCAATGAAGGGTAATGTTTTAACAAATGTCCCAAGTTTATTTGTCTCTCCACAAGATTGCAATCACAGTTTAATGGTAAACTTTCTAAAAACCAACCTTTCTAAAATGAACCTCTATCTCTCGCCTTAAAGCGGGAGTTCACCCGAAAAAATGTTTTTAACCTTAGATTAATGCTCATTATGTCAAGGGGAAACGGGTAGTTTTTTTAAAAATCTAAGCAGTACTTACCGTTTTAGAGAGCGATCTTCTCCGTCGCTTCCGGGTATGGTCTTCGGGACTGGGCGTTCCTATTTGATTGACAGGCTTCCGACGGTCGCATCTATCGCGTCACGAGTAGCCGAAGGAAGCCGAACGTCGGTGCAGCTCTATACGGCGCCTGCGCACCGACGTTCGGCTACTTTCGGAAAATTGTGACGCGATAGATGCGACCGTCGGAAGCCTGTCAATCAAATAGGAACGCCCAGTCCCGAAGACCATACCCGGAAACGGCGGAGAAGATCGCTCTCTAAAACAGTAAGTACTGCTTAGATTTTAAAAAAAACTACCCGATTCCCCTTGACAAAATGAGCCTCAATCTAAGGTTAAAAATTAATATTTCGGGTGAAAAATGCTCCTGTTCCTTTAAGGCACGGGCTATAGCATTGTGCTTTTGACTTGTTAATTGTCCCTTTCTATCCTCTACAGTACCTGGTTGATCCTGCCTGTTCCTGTGTTCCCCTCTGTGAGCTGACTATGGTTTCCACGGCTGCTGAGCCATGAAAGTGTGGTCAGGTTGTGTTCCAGCTCTCTCTTGTGTGTTTCTGCAGCTCCCCATCCTCCCCCTCCATCTCCTCCTGTCACTTCTGTGGTGTGCAGTCTGTGTGAGAACATGATCTCCCCCCCCCCCCCCGTCCTCTCCTACAGCCTCCATTAAGCAATACCATTTCTTTGAAGCTGCTCCTCCCCTTTCCCTCCTCTTGCTAGTGCTGCACAGATGCATGCCAATCAACATATCTATGTGTAGTGTAACATTGAAAACATATGAGCCGTTTTTGCTTTATTTTGATTACATTTTTCTTTGTTATTTTTTTATTTAAACATGTGGCCACTGGCCAGTACAGTGCCAATCAGCGCTGTGTGGACACAATGGCAGAGAGCACAGATTCCTCTTCTGACGTATGTTACATGTCAGAAGGGAACCTCAGCCTCTCCCACTTGGCTCCCTTAGATCGGGATAAGGAGCAAAGGGCGGACACGTGATCGCTTATTAAGAGCAAAGATAAAAGGTATTTAGGATTATAATCCAAATAAAAAAAAACACACTGAACTGATTAATCACTGCCAACCGTGCTATAGCCAAATGATGGCTACAGCGCAGCTGGCTAGTTCTGGGAGGCAATCATATGATGGCTTTCCGCACTCATGCTTCCGCGGCTGGAAGTGTCCTTGATGACTGGATCCAATGGACACAGCACATCACAGATCGGGTACCAGGGCCAATCACAGAGCCCAGTGATGGAGTGATCATTTGTCAAAAAAATGGCATCATGGCCAGTTCAGCTTGCACTGCTGCAGGGTTTCTCTCTCTCCTCGCCTCATGTGCTGTATCGGTGTGAGGAGAGGAGAGAGAAACACTGCATGATCCTCCGCTGGCATGATCCTCAGTGCTCATTAGTGCCACATCTGTGCCAAAACAGTGCTCACCAGTGCCCATACAGTGCTCATCAGTGCCACGTCTGTGCTCAATCAGTGCTCATCAGGGCCCATACAGTGCCAACAGTGCTCATCAGTGCCACGTCTGTGCCCAAACAGTGCTCATCAGGGCTCATAGAGTGCAAAAAGTGCTCATCAGTGCCACATCAGTGCCTATAAAGTGCCAATAGTGCTTATTGACACTCTACAGTGCACATCAGTGCCAACAATGCTCATCAGTGCCACTACAGTGCTCATCAGTGCCCCTACAGTGCTCCTTAGTGCCCTACAGTGCCACTACAGTGCTATTTAGTGACATTGCAGTACCCATCAGTGGTCTACAGTGCCACTACAGTGCCATTCAGTGCCACTACAGTGCTCTAAGGTGCCACTACAGTGCTCATCAGTGCCCTACGGTACCACCAGTGGCGACTGGTGCTCAAAATTTTTGGGGGGGGCGCAAACAAAAACAAAACAAAAAAACAATTGCAGCCTCACTGTGCCCATCAAATGCAGCCACTGTGCCATCAATTGTCACCACTGTGCCATGCCTTTAAACGCAGCCACTATGCCATGCCATCAAACACAGCCACTGTGCCATCAATTGTCACCACTGTGCCATGCCATAAAACACAGTCACTGTGCCATGCCATCAAACACAGCCACTGTGCCATCAATTGTCACCACTGTGCCATGCCATAAAACACAGTCACTGTGCCATGCCATCAAACACAGCCACTGTGCCATCAATTGTCACCACTGTGCCATGACATAAAACGCAGTCACTGTGCCATGCCATCAAACACAGCCACTGTGCCGTCAATTGTCTCCACTGTGCCATGCCATCAAACGCAGCCACTGTGCTAATTGTCGCCACTGTGCCCTTTGTCGCCACTGTGCCCTTTAATTGTCGCCACTGTGCCCATTGATGTCACTGTGCCCATTGTCGCCACTGTGCCCTGTATTAGGGTTGTCCCGATACCGATACCAGTATCGGTATCGGGACCGATACCGAGTATTAGCGGGAGTACTCGTACTCCCGCTAATACCCCCCATACTAAAATAGAATACTTCCCCCAATCCCCCCCCGCCGCCGCCAAGCCGCAGCCACCGCCGAAACCGCCGCCGCCAACAACGACGCTGCCGCTACAATGTTAATCACCGCGGCGCGGGGAACATTACAGACAGCTTTCGTTTGAACAGCTGTTTTCCCCGCTGCGCATAGACACTCCCCCTTGGACGGATCTGTCCAATCGCGAGCAAGGGGGAGTGTCTATGCGCAGCGGGGAAAACAGCTGTTCAAACGAACGCTGTCTGTAATGTTCCCCGCCGCGGTGATTAGGTACAGTAGGTACGGGGGACAATGGCTGGATTCACAGGGGACAATGGATGGATTCACAGGGGACAATGGCTGGATTCACAGGGGACAATGGCTGGATTCAAAGGGGACAATGGCTGGATATACAGGGGACAATGGCTGGATATACAGGGGACAATGGCTGGATATACAGGGGACAATGGCTGGATATACGGGGGACAATGGCTGGATATACAGGGGACAATGGCTGGATATACTGGGGACAATGGCTGGATATACAGGGGACAATGGCTGGATATACGGGGGACAATGGCTGGATATACAGGGGACAATGGCTGGATATACAGGGGACAATGGCTGTTATACAGGGGACAATGGCTGGATATACAGGGGACAATGGCTGGATATACAGGGGACAATGGCTGTTATACAGGGGACAATGGCTGGATATACAGGGGACAATGGCTGGATATACGGGGGACAATGGCTGGATATACAGGGGACAATGGCTGGATATACAGGGGACAATGGCTGGATATACAGGGGACAATGACTGGATATACAGGGGACAATGGCTGGATATACAGGGGACAATGACTGTTATACAGGGGACAATGGCTGGATATACAGGGGACAATGGCTGTTATACAGGGGACAATAGCTGTTTTACAGGGGACAATGGCTGGATATACAGGGGACAATGGCTGTTATACAGGGGACAATGGCTGTTATACAGGGGACAATGGCTGTTATACAGGGGACATTGGCTGTTATACAGGGGACAATGGCTGTTATACAGGGGACAATGGCTGTTATACAGGGGACATTGGCTGTTATACAGGGGACAATGGCTGTTATACAGGGGACAATGGCTGTTATACAGGGGACATTGGCTGTTATACAGTGGACAATGGCTGTTATACAGGGGACAATGGCTGTTATACAGGGGACAATGGCTGTTATACGGGGGACAATGGCTGTTATACGGGGGACATGGCTGTTATACGGGGGACATGGCTGCATTTGGGGACACATTTTAAAAAAAGTATCGGTATTCGGTATCGGCGAGTACATAAAAAAAAGTATCGGTACTTGTACTCAGTCCTAAAAAAGTGGTATCGGGACAACCCTACCCTGTATAATGCCCCCCCACCCAGCACTTACCTTTCTGGGGGTCAGCCATGCTCCTTCCACTTCCCTCGATGTCTTCTCCCGCCCTTGATGACGCTTCAGCCAATCAGGTTACCGGTAACCAGAACTGCTGAACCTGATTGGCTGAGACGCCTGTCAGTCTTATCTAAGGAACGCACCACCCGTACGTCCCATAGATACGTTTCTGGGAGCCGAGGGCTGTACTCGGAAAGCCTATCAGAGTCGCTGATAAAGCGCGTCAATCATCTATGCTTCGTCTTAGGAACGCCTACTCCCCGGGGGAGCGGGAACCCGGAAGCCGGGTGAAAAGAACAAAATAAACCGTAAGTACAGTGGAAAAAAAAAATATCCAGCATACTGTTGATGTCAGCAGTATGCTGGAAGTAACGGTATATAGATGTTTTAGGGTGAACCCCCGCTTTAACAAACAATTAACAAACATGTTATACTTACCTGCACAGGGCAGCTCCAATCCTCTTCTATTTGGGTCCCCCGCCAGTGCCCCTGGCTCCTCCCCCTCAAGCAGTGCATTCAGAGAAACCCATTAGCCCTTGGGGCACAGATGCAGGCTCTCCCCTGAGCCACTGCTCTATGCGTTCACAAGAAACATAGAGCCATGGCTCAGGCCCGCCCCCACCCTCTCCTCATTGGTTTACTGGCTGTGATTGGCAGCAGTTGGAGCCAATGGGCTCCAGCTGCTGTCTCGGCCGATAAGGAGGGAGAGTTTCAGGGCAGTTAAGGCTATTGTGAACATCGCTGGATCAGAGGGAGCTCAGGTAAGGTGTGTGGAGGTTGGGGGCGCTGCACACAGAAGTTTTTTTACCTTCATGCATAGAGTGCATGAAGGTAAAAGGTAAAAGACCTTCAGCCTTTAGAACCACTTTAAAGATGGCTGCTGCACTTCCGCATTAATGAATCCCTCAGTTTATCCCTGTCCACACTGCAGAAGGATAATACAGGATAATACAGCAGCAGCAAAGAAAGACGTTCCACAGCAGTTACCAGCTACAGTCCAGGTTACGGAAGGATAACTGCAGAAGGATAATACAGGATAATACAGCAGCAGCAAAGAAAGACGTTCCACAGCAGTTACCAGCTACAGTCCAGGTTACGTAATTAAACTTTGAACACTTATTTAGAAATTACCCTGTGTGAGACATTTGCAATTGTGGAATTGCTCATATGAAGGCCTAGCTTCATTAATATTGCACACTATTAGCTAGATTCAGTAAGAGTTAGGTCGGCGTATCAGTAGATACGCCGACCTAACTCAGAATCTGCGCCGACCTATGTTTAAGTGTATTCTCAAACAGAGATACGCTTAAACATATCTAAGATACGACGTCTTGCGCCGTCCTATCTTAGGTTGCAATATTGAGGCTGGCCGATAGGTGGCGCTTCCATTGCGGTCGGGGTAGAATATGTAAATCAGTAGATACGCCCATTTTTAATTAGGCGCGCTTGCGCCCGCCGCATTTACGCTACGCCGCCGTAGGTTAGCAGGCAAGTACTTTGAGAATACAGTACTTGCCTCTCTGACTTAAGGCGGCGTAGCGTAAATACGCTAAGCTACGCCGCCTTAAAGTTAAGGCAATTTATGTGAATCTAGCTATATGAGTAAAGATTGGTTTTCGCTATTTGCTGGATTTATACAACTTTGGAACTAATTTAGTACCTGCTGTCTTTGCATATTTGCGTTTAATATTATCATTGTAAATGCCAATCTCTTGGGAATCCTGAAAAGAAGATTCTCTCTTTATATTCACTTTTTTTGTGACTGACAAGGGACATCCTTATGACAAGAAAATAACAGATCATTTTGACACAGCATTTTATTTGCAAGTTTATGTGAACTATTATGACCTACAAGGTGGACTTTTCGGCTACTAGTAGAAGAATATCTTTTGTAACAAAAAATGTCTTTTGTACTTTTCACACACAGGTGCATCTCCTAAAATTAGAATATCATCAAAAAGTTAATTTATTTCAGTAATTCAATTCAAAAAGTGAAACTCATATATTTTATATATATGCATTACACACAGAGTGATATATTTATTTTAATTTTGATGATTATGGCTTACAGCTAGTGAAAACCCCAAATTCAGTATCTCAGAAAATTTGAATATTACATAAGACCAATAAAAAAAAAAAAGGATTTTAAATACAGAACTGTTGGCTTACTGATGTCCATGTACAGCATAGTATGCACTTAATACTTGGTTGGGGCTCCTTTTGCATGAATTACTGCATCAATGCGGTGTGGCATGGAGGGGATCAGCCTGTGGCAAGGCTGAGGTGTTATGAAAGCCCAGGTTGCTTTGATAGCGGACTTCAGCTCGTCTGCATTGTTGGGTCTGATGTCTCTCATCTTCCTCTTGACCAGTGGCGGCTGGTGCTCAAAATTTTTGGGGGGGCGCAAACGAAAAAAAAAAAAATTGCAGCCTCACTGTGCCCATCACATGCAGCCACTGTGCCACCAAATGCAGCCACTGTGCCATCAATTGTCACCACTGTGCCATGCCATCAAACAGCAACTGTGCCATCAATTGTCACCACTGTGCCATGCCATCAAACGCAGCCACTGTGCCATCAATTGTCACCACTGTGCCATGCCATCAAACGCAGCCACTGTGCCATCAATTGTCACCACTGTGCCATGCCATCAAACGCAACCACTGTGCCATCAATTGTCACCACTGTGCCATGCCATCAAACGCAGCCACTGTGCCATCAATTGTCACCACTGTGCCATGCAACACAGCAACTGTGCCATCAATTGTCACCACTGTGCCATGCCATCAAACGCAGTCACTGTGCCATCAATTGTCACCACTGTGCCATGCCATCAAACGCAGCCACTGTGCCCCTCAACTGTTGCCACTGTGCCAATTGTCACCACTGTGCCCTTTAATTGTCACCACTGTGCCCCATGATGCCACTGTGCCCTTTGTCACCACTGTGCCCCATGATGCCACTGTGCCCATTGTCACTCACCACTGTGCCCCATGATGCCACTGTGCCCATTGTCACCTCTGTGCCCTTTGTCACCACTGTGCCCCATGATGCCACTGTGCCAATTGTCACCTCTGTGCCCTTTGTCACCACTGTGCCCCATGATGTCACTGTGCCCCTTTCCCTGTAAAAAGCACTTACCTGAGGATTCCATGTGCTCCCTCGATGTCTTCTGCCGCTGTGGTGAAGCTTCAGCCAATCAGGTTCCTGATAACCAGAATCCGGGAACCTGATTGGCTGAAACGGCCGTTTGTCTTATACAATGAGCGCAGATTGCCTGCGCTCAGAGTATAGACAGCTGAGAGCCGGAGAAAAGCCTATCAGAGCCGCTGGCTTTGATAGGCAGTTCCCCTCAGCCAACCAGCTGCCGCTATTCGGGTAACCGGCGTCCCGCATCCGGTTATCTGAATAGACCAGGCAGCGCTGGCAACCAACAATAACATACATTTGTGCATTTATGCACGAATGTGTGTTATTTGCGAGAGGGGGTGGCGCTGCAGCGCCCTCTATAGACGGCCGCCAGAACTGCAGGTAAAATGTCAAAATGACATTTTAGCCGAATAAAAGTTCTTAAAGGGCCCGTTTTTTTTTTTGTTTTTTTTTGTGACTGTGGGAGGGGGGGCGGCGCCCGTGCGTCCCTATGGACGGGCCGCCACTGCTCTTGACAATACCCACAGATTCTCTATGGGGTTTAGGTCAGGCATGTTTGATGGCCAATCAAGCACATGGATACCATGATCATTAAACCAGGTATTGGTACTTTTGACAGTGTGGACAAGTCCTGCTGGAAAATGAAATCAGCATCTCCATAAAGCTGGTCAGCAGAGGGAAGCATGAAGTGCTCTAGAATTTATTGGTAGAGGGCTGATCTGAGTTTGGACTTGATAAAACACAGTGGGCCAACACCAGCAGATGACATGGCTCCCCAAATCATCACAGACTGTGGAAAATGTTGCATTTAGTTTGGAAATCAAGGTCCCAGAGTCTGGAGGAAGAGAGGAGAGGCACATAATCCAATTTTTCTACGAGGTCCGGTGTGAAGTTCTCACAGTCAATGATGATTTGAGGAACATCCAACACTAGTGTTTTATATGCATAATCCAGTGTGTTCTATTTTCTGCTTCTATGTTACGTAAGTAAGTATGTGACCTTGGATTTATTCAGAGCAGGCAAGGATAGTCAGATTAACCTTGATATACTGGAAGCGATCAACTTTCAAGATTCAATGAAACTGTTTGACACACTGGACTAAAACAGACCTGCACTGTGTGTATGTATGGGTGGTAAGGGTCTGGCACTATAGGGTGGGGATCAAGCATCATAATGTTCATACTTTTGCAGCTCAACAAACATGATTGAACATAGAGGAGAAAACAACATGAGAGCAAAAATGGAATTGTATCCTAAAGCAGCCAATTAGATTGATACTGTAAATAGATACAATAGATCAGCTTTCTCAACCTTTTCAACACAGGGGAACCCTTTAAATAACTTTCAGTCCATAAAGACATGGATGAGCGAGTTTGGGGTGGAGGAACTTGACTGGTCTGCCCAGAGCCCTGACCTCAACTTGATAGAACACCTTTGGGATAATTTAGAGTGGAGACTGCGAGCCAGGCCTTCTCGCCCACATCAGTGCCTGACCTCACAAATGTGCTTCTGGAAGAATGGTCAAACATTCCCATAGACACACTCCTAAACCTTGTGGACAGCCTTCCCAGAAGAGTTGAAGCTGTTATAGCTGCAAAGGGTAGGCCAACTCAATATTGAACCCTACGGACTAAGACAGGGATGCCATTTAAAGAGGAAGTAAACCCTGATGGGTTTTACTTCCTCTATGTCTCCCTGCAAAGGTAAAGCATAATGGGCTACTATGCATCGCATAGTAGCCCATTATGTGACACTTACCTGCAGGAGAAGCCTGCGATGTCACCGTCTTCCTCCATGGCAGCGAGCATCCATTCCTCACCCCTCTTCTTCCGGGGGGCCGCGAACTCCGGCTCTGTGACTGGCCGTGACGTCACTGCTGCGCATGCGTGCAGGAGCCGCCTTTAACAGCATGGCCGTGGCTTGAAACAGCACAGCATGTTATTTCAAGACGACGCCTGCGCTGTTGAAGGCGGCGCTCGGGGAAATTGCAAAGCACCTAAAGGTAAGCCTTAATCTAGAGAGAAAAAGGAGGGGTTTTGGGACAAAGAGGAATCCCAAAGTGTTGTCTAAGGGTGAATCAACCACATGATTCCAGCATTTCTGGAATCATGTGGTTGATTCACCCTTAGACAACACTTTTGGACTCCTCTTTGTCCCAAAACCCCTCCTTTTTTTCTCTATAATACATTTGTCTAACGGAAGGATCCCATCTTATAGACGAATCAGTCCATCAGTGGGGGTACTATTACACCCAGATTGGATTCAGGTAATTTTAACATTTGTAAGCCTTATTGATTAAAAGAAGAAGGGGAATAGATGAGGGGCAAAAAAAAAGGGGGGGGGAAAGAAAAGGGGGAAAGGGGGGAAAAAAGAAAGGGAATTGAGAGAGAAAAAAGGGGGGGAAGGGGAAAAAGAAATTGAGAAAATGGGAGGAAACGTAAGGAAAGCACTCACATGGGCCACATCTGTAAAGTATTAAAGAAGGGAAACAATATCTAACGAGTGGACATTGATGGTCAGACTTTAAGGCCAAGGAAGTAGGTTAAAAAAGTTTAATTTGATAGCATATAAATACAAAAACAAATACAGAAATAATACAAAAAATTGTTATTATTATTAGCCACTGTATAATCCTCAGAAGTCGCCAACGCACGTTTCGCCGTGGGGCTTCTTCAGGACGAAGACGAGGAATGCATGTTTAGCAGAAAAACAGATTTGTGTATGACATATGGTCCTCAGTGGAAGTATCCATAGGGCATATATGATGCACAGTAAACGACAGCATGCGTCAAAGGTGCAGTTTTGGCAGGAATTTTCAAGCGCAGCACCAGGAATCTTTGGTGAGCCAATAGAGGTCAAAGCAAAAGGTCCGTGGGTTGCAGGGCTAGAAAGTCCCCGGCAAACTGCACAGCTCAAAAAAGACTAATTGAAATGGTCTCAAGCTTACTGGGACAGCAGATAGTAGTCAGCATGTACAACATGTGAATCCAAATGTTCAAGCCGGTAACGCCGCTGGTGAACATACACTGCAGTTAAAACAGGAGGCCATGGAGCAGCGTTAATAACGGGTATCTGTGTCCCAGGGTGTACACGAGGCAACACGACAACCTCGTGTACACCCTGGGACACAGATACCCGTTATTAACGCTGCTCCATGGCCTCCTGTTTTAACTGCAGTGTATGTTCACCAGCGGCGTTACCGGCTTGAACATTTGGATTCACATGTTGTACATGCTGACTACTATCTGCTGTCCCAGTAAGCTTGAGACCATTTCAATTAGTCTTTTTTGAGCTGTGCAGTTTGCCGGGGACTTTCTAGCCCTGCAACCCACGGACCTTTTGCTTTGACCTCTATTGGCTCACCAAAGATTCCTGGTGCTGCGCTTGAAAATTCCTGCCAAAACTGCACCTTCGACGCATGCTGTCGTTTACTGTGCATCATATATGCCCTATGGATACTTCCACTGAGGACCATATGTCATACACAAATCTGTTTTTCTGCTAAACATGCATTCCTCGTCTTCGTCCTGAAGAAGCCCCACGGCGAAACGTGCGTTGGCGACTTCTGAGGATTATACAGTGGCTAATAATAATAACAATTTTTTGTATTATTTCTGTATTTGTTTTTGTATTTATATGCTATCAAATTAAACTTTTTTAACCTACTTCCTTGGCCTTAAAGTCTGACCATCAATGTCCACTCGTTAGATATTGTTTCCCTTCTTTAACCATTTGTAAGCCTTAATCTAGGCTTACCTGTAGGTGTAAGTTCTCCCTGAGGGTTAACAACTACTTTAAAGTAATTTGCGTGTAAAGGTAGGTGTCCCAATACTAGATAGAATAGATAGAGTAGATAGATATATAGAGTGATAGATAGATAGATAGATAGATAGATAGATAGATAGATAGATAGATAGATAGATAGATAGATAGATAGATAGATAGATAGATAGATGGTGTAACAGAACCCCATATGGGACAGGGGTTAAATCCGTTTAAGATATTCCATTCCGAACCCAAGACAGCTTATCGACAATCCACAATCCGGCGACCACGACCCATATGGATTTCCCCCAGAAACGAGACACACAGCTCTGTTCTCTGGTTCAAACGAATAGACAATCTTTATTTAGAAGGCAGGCTCTTATATACACCAAAAAGAATACTGCAATAATCAAATGGACAATAATACACTCCACCCACAATATCATACAATGGTTCCTAACAAGCCCCCCTCAATACACATCTTTTAGTCAGACTTTCTGGCACCATCTCTGACATAATCTACATGAGCTAATTAACTACAGCTGACAAGTCAGACATCTGACCTTTAGACTGTGCTAACTCACAACACACATCTATCATCAATAGAACTTTCACACAATACAGTGTCAATTCGCATAACACAATGAAAGGTTCTTAGGAGCCATACTAAGGTTCATTTACATCACAGTAGCAGACGATATTAACCCCTAGATAGATAGATAGATAGATAGATAGATAGATAGATAGATAGATAGATAGACAGACCGCTTGGACCTTCAAGAAGGCAATACACCCTAAATGTGTATGCTGGTGGAAATTAAAAAGTATCACAGACAGTACTCAGTTGCTTTATAGATAAATAGACAGATAGAAAGTTTACCTACTTCACCAAGTGTAATATATAAAACATTTTGACATTTGCTTACACATCCTTTGTACTGGATAGACGTGAATATTACATTTTCTTTCCTTTGTTCAATGACACTGAATTTATTTGCGCACTCCAATTGCATGTGTCATCTTTTACGCTTAGGATGTAATATGTTTTGTACGCTCTGTTTGCTTTTATACAGAATAAAGGTGTCACAGCTATGTATTAAACAACAAGTCATAAGGGCTTTTTTTATATGGTGATTGTAAATTAGTCACTGTTCCAGCACCTTTGTTGTGCTTCCCTTTCTTCTTATGGTGGTTTATTAACGCCTTCTTTGTTGATGGTATATTGATGACATTCTGTGACTCCATATCGCATTGATGCATCATTCAAAAGGCCAAATTTCATCTGCAGAACATTGTCAGGTTTCTTAATACAAAAGTGCTCTGCGTCCAAAGAAAGGGAGTGGGAGAGAGGAAAAAATAACAGGGAGCGACATGAAAGTTGAAAGCCGTAGGGGTCTGAAGCATTTGCGTATTACAAAGAATATTTTGAATGGTGATAAAACCTTTTGTGATCTAGTGTTGATAAGAGAGGCTATGCCAATAGCATCATGCCACGTGCTCAAACTTCTACACTTCAGAGAAATTTACATTGACGGCAGCATAGAATTTATTACTTGTTTTGCAGATTTACCGTTTGCAATTAAAGTTCCCTGGTTCCAGCAATAATCAATAAGAACGTCTCCAGAAGGCAAGAAATGAGACAACGCCATGTTCTTGGCAGATTTACAATGAATGCCAGTGACTCGCTATAGACAGGAGTTGACTGTCTCTTATTTCAGCCTTTTTTTTGGTGAACCAAAGTCTATGGGTCAGGTAGATGCCTGGACAGGATAATAAAATGGTTCCAGCTGCCATTGTTCCTCCCAAGATAACTTGGTTTATGTGGCATCTAGGCCCTTCTCTCTCCTCTTACCCCTGCATAGATTTAAACAGAAACATTATGTTAATGAGGAAAAGGGCCTCTTCCCCACTATTCTGGCCCGGTGGTTGTGAGAGTCTTCAGACAGAGTGCATTTATTGAATCTGAAGGTGGGTGGGTGAGGCATGGTACAGTGGCAATACACACTCAGTCCAGATGCAATTGAAAAAACTTGTATTGAAGACAAGTAAAGCAGTCCACAGTAATCCCCGGTGGAAGGAATCCCAACCGGGAACATTCACAGATGACAGCAGCGTTCAGCCGAACTGGCAGCATCTATCCTGAGGGGTGGAATGCAGCATGGCAGTCCAAGACCAAAAGGGAAGGTTTCCAGGAAGAGTGACAGATTATTATATGTTTCCTACTCATCTGGAACCTTTCCCTAACAGACGGGAAACTGTGATGGACCACCTGACACTCAGCCTTGGTGCCTCCGTGAGCTTCCTCCACTCTGGAACCAGGAACCAGTTATTATAGCTGAATATTGCACCCAAGAACTAGAAAACAGTATCTTAGGTGCAAACTGGAACTGCCTTCTTTGTAAATTCACACATAATATATACCACATAAAATCAGGTTAGAGCTTGATCACATTACCCTAAACAATGCAAACTGTAAACAGTAATATCAATACATCTAATGAGAATCTACCATAAACATAAACAGCAATCTAATTATATAAACATATTAACATTCCACACTAGTTTGGCAGCAAGTTTAGCAGCATGTTAAAGAGGACACAATGCTAGTCACATCTCCAAGAGGAATAGCAGACACACAAAAACAATAGGTGACTCCATGAACAATGGGAATTCACACCTAGGAGGCATACAATAGGGAAATTATACCATGAGAGAAAGACACCTTAGTAAACAGATAATAGAAGAAGGCCCCAGCTTTAGGTTGTTTTGAGCTGATAATGTTAACATCTGCTTTGCGTCTAGGTCAATGCTAGTTTGGGCATAGAGGCTCCAAATCTGTATCCAGGTCCTAGGTTCTCAGAATCTGTGTGTTTCGGGGACGCAGGGACCCAAATCTGCAGCAAAACTACCCCAAAGGTCCCTAAGGCACACACCTTCCAAAGAATAGAGCCCCCTCAAAAGTCAGGGCCCATAGTCAGTAGGCAAGAGGTTACACTGCAGTCCCATTCCTAAAGCCCCTGTTCTGGTTGGGTCTGTCACAGGAAACCTTTTCTTACACTATACACATTCTAAAAGCAGGAGACAGGGTCTTAAATAGACTCTACCTGACTCAAATTGGCCGCTAGAGTGACATGGGCTGTCAGCATTCAACCAGATTGCTGCTCCATTGACCCAAAAAAACAAAGAGGAACCATGTTCCTCTTGACTCCCTCCCCCTCTGCACTGCCATTAGACACCACCTGCAGTTGATAAAAGATTGCACATGCCTACATGGAAGTCTCCTTTAACAATAAGGGGCCCCACAAATACCACTCACCCACATATTGACTAAGGGGTACATAGTATCTCTTATCATTTAAAGTAAAAAGTGAAAAGTAAATAAGTGGTCACTGATGGACCAAAAGAAAAAATACCAAATTTAGAAGGTTTTTTATCTTAATGCATAGAATGCAATAAGTTAAAAAAAAACTTCTGCCTTTAGAACCACTTTAAAAATATGATATAGCCTCTAAGAAACATATGTAATGTATTGATAGATCTATGGTTACATAGTTACATAGTTAGTCAGGTTGAAAAAAGACACAAGTCCATCAAGTTCAACCATAAGAAATAAAATAATAATAATATTGTACAATCCCATACACCCAATTCTATACCCACAGTTGATCCAGAGGAAGGCAAACAAAAAAAAACCCCCAGCAAAGCATGATCCAATTTGCTACAGCAGGGGAAAAAATTCCTTCCTGATCCCCGAGAGGCAATCAGGTTTTTCCCGGATCAACTTTACCTATAAATGTAAGTACCCAGTTATATTATGTACATTTAGGAAAGTATCCAGACCTTTCTTAAAGCAATCTACTGAGCTGGCCAGAACCACCTCTGGAGGGAGTCTATTCCACATTTTCACAGCGCTTACTGTGAAGAAACCTTCCCATATTTGGAGGTGAAATCTATTTTCCTCTAGACGTAAAGAGTGCCCCCTTGTCCTCAGTGTTGACCGTAAAGTCAATAACTCAACACCAAGTTCACTATATGGACCCCTTATATATTTGTACATGTTGATTATATCTCCCCTTAATCTCCTCTTCTCAAGAGTGAATACATTCAGTTCCTCTAATCTTTCCCCATAGCTGAGCTCCTCCATGCCTCTTATCAGTTTGGTTGCCCTTCTCTGCACTTTCTCCAGTTCCCTGATATCCTTTTTGAGAACTGGAGCCCAAAACGGAACTGCATATTCCAGATGAGGTCTTACTAATGATTTGTACAGGGGGGCAGAATGATATCTCTGTCTCTGGAGTCCATACCTCTCTTAATACAAGAAAGGACTTTGCTCGCTTTGGAAACCGCAGCTTGGCATTGCATGCCATTATTGAGCTTATGATCAACTAAAACCCCCAGATCCTTCTCCACTACGGATCCCTCCAGTTGTACTCCCCCTAGTATGTGTGATGCATGCATATTCTTAGCCCCCAAGTGCATAACTTTACTTTTTTCAACATTAAACCTCATCTGCCACATAGTCGCCCAATTAGACAGAACATTGAGGTACCTTCATCGAAAAAAATGAGATAAAGAGGTTAGATTTATTTGGTCCCCAACCACAAATTTTGAAAGGTTGGGGCTTCTGGACTATCTCTGTACAGGTGAAGGAGATGAAAACAAGTATAGAAACATATATAGAAAAATAGAAAGAATTTTATCAATACATAATCAATAAAAAAACAGCTCAAAATCATATACAGAACATGGTGGCAATCCATACATATCACCAACATAGCAGTCCCCAAGAGGTGAAAGTCACAGTGGGATTGTGGATCGCAAAGAGCATCTTGACTAGTTTTGCGGACTAATGCCACTTTGTCAGGAGAATATCTGTGATTTAATTAGTTGACAAAATAATCAGACAACCCTACATTTGCATAATACATAGCAAACAATACTATAATGTACATGGGGAACAAAGGAGCATAGCTGGTGATATGTATGGGTTGCCACCATGGGGCAGATTCACGTAGATCTGCGGAGGCGTAACGTATCGCATTTACGTTACGCCGCCGCAAGTTTTACGGGCAAGTGCTTGATTCACAAAGCACTTGCCTGTAAAGTTGCAGCGGCGTAACGTAAATCCTCCGGCGCAAGCCCGCCTAATTCAAATGATCCTGGTAGGGGACGTGGATCATTTAAATTAGGTGCGTTCCCGCGCCGAAAGTATTGCGCATGCGCCGTCCCTAAAATTTCCCGACGTGCATTGCGGTAAATGACGTCGCAAGGACGTCATTGGTTTCGACGTGATAGTAAATGGCGTCCAGCGCCATTCACAGACGACTTACGCAAACAACGTAAAATTTTCAAATTGCGACGCGGGAACGACGGCCATACTTAACATTGTATACGCCACCTAGGGGGCATGTTTATCTTTACGCCGCGTATCTCTTACGGAAACAGCGTAAATTTACTGCGACGGGCAAGCGTACGTTCGTGAATCGGCGTAACGACTCATTTGCATATTCTACGCCGACCGCAATGGAAGCACCACCTAGTGGCCAGCGTAAATATTGCACCCTAAGATACGATGGCGCAGGCCGTCGTATCTTAGGCATGTTTAAGTGTATCTCAGTTTGAGAATACACTTAAACATACGACGGGCTTATATTCAGAGTTACATCGGCGTATCTAATGATACGCCGGCGTAACTCTTTGTGAATCTGGCCCCATGTTTTTAATCTGTATATGATTTTGTGCTGTTTTTTATTGATTATGTATTAATAAAATTCTTTCTATTTTTCTATATATGTTTCTATACTTGTTTTCATCTCCTTTACCTGTACCGAGACAAATTCCGAAATACCTTTCGGAATTTGTGGTTGGGGACCAAATAAACCCGACCTCTTTATCTCTTTTATAACCACTTTATTATCATTAATATTATTACTATTAGCAAAATACAAGCAATGCCATTCAAACGTCTTATAACTGTAGGATAACCATTGGCTGGTCACCTACTGACAGATCTCAGTTGCTTACCATTAAGTGTGGGCAAAAGTCAGATTTAAAAGCCCTTATTCCCACACCATTCTTTTTTCAGAACTAACTTTGATGAAGAGCTTTGCACCCATTATCAATAAGGTGGTACTGGTGGGACGGGCAATTTTCTTTTGGCCCCGCCTTCGAGGAGCATATCTAATGAAAGTAAAGATCAGGCGGAATTACATTGGCAGGGGGTATGCTTGTGACATGGTTTTGTTTTGAAAAGGATGCTCAACATCTCTGCACAATATTTATATCAAATATACAGTATAAAAAGCGTGCAAACATTAAAGCGGGAGTTCACCCGAAATTTTTATTTTTAACATTAGATTGAGGGTTATTCTTCTCCGCCGCTTCCGGGTATGGGTCTTCGGGACTGGGCGTTCCTATTTGATTGACAGGCTTCCGACAGGCTTCCGACGGTCGCATACATCGCGTCACGAGTAGCCGAAAGAAGCCGAACGTCGGTGCGGCTCTATACGGCGCCTGCGCACCGACGTTCGGCTACTTTCGGAAAATCGTGATGCGATGTATGCGACCGTCGGAAGCCTGTCGGAAGCCTGTCAATCAAATAGGAACGCCCAGTCCCGCAGCCCATACCCGGAAGCGGCGGAGAAGATCGCTCTCTAAAACGGTAAGTACTGCTTCGATTTTAAAAAAACTACCTGATTCCCCTTGACAAAATGAGCATCAATCTAATGTAAAAAATTTACTTTTCGGGTGAACCTCCACTTTAAAAGAAGAATGCAATACATACACCTTTCTCCATTGGCACAGCAGGGTTATTGCTAGAAGTTGAAGAATCTATTTATTAAACAGGCAGAGAGTGGAATTATTTCTGTGCAAAGTTAAACCAGGCTCCATTGAAACACTTAAACTTTGCTGGTTTCATGAATAAACAATGGCAGTAAAGGGATGTTGGTGTTTATAGAAGATATTTGTACTCTGTAAATCCTCCTCGCCCGTGCTTGCTGCGTTACATGGCCTGCTGTTTTTACGAGCGGTTCCTGACATTTCATCAAAGGCAAAACCGACCATTAACGTGGACTAAAAAATATATAGTAACGGCACAATAAACAACTCTGTAGCCCAAGAAATGATTAACCGATAACCAAACTTTCTTTTTTTTTGATGTTTTGGGTTTTATTTGTTGACGTGACATCATAGGACCAGAATAAAAGGAATCATACTGCACAAGTGGTATTTAAAGCCCAACAGAACTCTCGGTTTAAATCTGCTAAATACATTCCAGGCACATCAAACAAAAAGTGGTCAAAGTCATATAGTAATTTTAATATCAAAAACAGCCTGAATAGGAATGCCCATTCCCTGCCAACATTTGACAATTCCTTTAAAAAAGTAAATCAACAATGCAACCATCAGTCCCTCCCTTCACGCCAGGGTACTAGGTGTAATCCTAGACTCTGACTTCTCATTTCAGCCTCAAGTCATCTCTAAAATTCGCCCCTTTTTAACCACTTAAGCCCCGGACCAATACGCTGTCTAAAGACCCAAGGTGTTTTTACAATTTGTCACTGCGCTGCTTTAACTGGTAATTGCGCGGTCATGCAATGTTGTACCGAAACGAAATTTGCGTCCTTTTCTTCCCACAAATAGAGCTTTCTTTTGATGGTATTTGATTGCCTCAGCGATTTTTATTTTTTGCGATATAAACGGAAAAAGACCGAAAATTTTGAAAAAAAATGATTTTTCTTATAACAAAAAGTAAAAAATATCGAATAAACTAAATTTTACTCAAACATTTAGGCCAAAATGTATTCAGCCACATGTCTTTAGTAAAAAAAATCGCATTAAGCGTATATTTATTGGTTTTCGCAAAAATTATAGCGTCTACAAACTAGGGTACATTTTATGGAATTTACACAGCTTTTATTTTATGACTGCCTATCTCATTTCTTGAGGTGCTAAAATGGCAGGGCAGTACAAAACCCCCCCAAATGACCCCATTTTGGAAAGTAGACACCCCAAGGAAACTGCTGAGAGGCATGTTGAGTCCATTGAATATTTTTTTTTTGTCCCAAGTGATTGAATAATGACAAAAAAAAAAGAAAAAATTACAAAAAGTTGTCACTAAATGATATATTGCTCACACATGCCATAGTTATATGTGGAATTGCACCCCAAAATACATTCTGCTGCTTCTCCTGAGTACGGGGATACCACATGTGTGGGACTTTTTGTGAGCCTAGCCGCATACGGGGCCCCGAAAACAAAGCACCGCCTTCAAGATTTCTAAGGGCATAAATTTTTGATTTCACTCCTCACTACCTATCACTACCTATCACAGTTTTGAAGGCCATAAAATGCCAAGATGGCACACAACCCCCCCAAATGACCCCATTTTGGAAAGAAGACACCACAAGCTATTTGCTGAGAGGCATGTTGAGTCCATGGAATATTAATTTTTTTTGCCCCAAGTCACTGAATAATGACCAAAAAAAAAAAATGACAAAACATTGTCACTAAATGATATATTTCTCACACATGCCATAGGCATATGTGGAATTGCACCCCAAAATACATTCTGCTGCTTCTCCCGAGTACGGGGATACCACATATGTGGGACTTTTTGGGAGCCTAGCCGCGTACGGGGCCCCGAAAACCAATCACCACCTTCAAGATTTCTAAGGGCATACATTTTTGATTTCACTCCTCACTACCTATCACTACCTATCACAGTTTTGAAGGCCATAAAATGCCAAGATGGCACACAACCCCCCCAAATGACCCCATTTTGGAAAGAAGACACCCCAAGCTATTTGCTGAGAGGCATGTTGAGTCCATGGAATATTAATTTTTTTTTCCCCAAGTCACTGAATAATGACCAAAAAAAAAATGACAAAACATTGTCACTAAATGATATATTTCTCACACATGCCATAGGCATATGTGGAATTACACCCCAAAATACATTCTGCTGCTTCTCCTGAGTACGGGGATACCACATATGTGGGACTTTTTGGGAGCCTAGCCGCGTACGGGGCCCCGAAAACCAAGCACTGCCTTCAAGATTTGTGTGAGTGAAATCAAAAATTTATGTCCTTAGAAATCTTGAAGGTGGTGATTGGTTTTCGGGGTCCCGTACGCGGCTAGGCTCCCAAAAAGTCCCACACATGTGGTATCCCCGTACTCAGGAGAAGCAGCATAATGTATTTTGGGGTGCAATTCCACATATAACTGTGGCATGTGTGAGAAATATATAATTTAGTGACAATGTTTTGTACATTTTTTTTTTTTTGGTCATTATTCAATCACTTGGGGCAAAAAAATTAAATATTCCATGGACTCAACATGCCTCTCAGCAAATAGCTTGGGGTGTCTACTTTCCAAAATGGGGTCATTTGGGGGGGTTTTGTGCTATTTGGGCATTTTATGGCCTTCGAAACTGTGATATGTAGTGGGGAGTGAAATCAAAAATTTGCGCCCTTAGAAATGCTGAAGGCGGTGCTTGGTTTTCGGGGTCCCGTACGCGGCTAGGCTCCCAAAAAGTCCCAAACATGTGGTATCCCCGTACTCAGGAGAAGCAGCAGAATGTATTTTAGGGTGCAACTCCACATATAACCATGGCATGTGTAAGCAATATATCATTTAGTGACAATTTTTTTTTTTTTTTGTCATTATTCAATCACTTTGGACGAAAAAAAAAAATCAATGGACTCAACATGGTCTTCTTTCCAAAATGGGGTCATTTGGGTTTTTTTTGTGCTATTTTGGCATTTTATGGCCATCGAAACTGTGATAGGTAGTGAGGAGTGAAATAAAAAATTTACACCCTTAGAAAGCCTGAAGGCGGTGATTGGTTTTTGGGGTCCCAAAAAGTCTCACACATGTGGTATCCCCGTACTCAGGAGAAGCAGCAGAATGTATTTTAGGGTGCAACTCCACATATAACCATGGCATGTGTAAGCAATATATCATTTAGTGACAATTTTTTTTTTTTTTTGTCATTATTCAATCACTTTGGACGAAAAAAAAAAATCAATGGACTCAACATGGTCTTCTTTCCAAAATGGGGTCATTTGGGGTTTTTTTGTGCTATTTTGGCATTTTATGGCCATCGAAACTGTGATAGGTAGTGAGGAGTGAAATAAAAAATTTACACCCTTAGAAAGCCTGAAGGCGGTGATTGGTTTTTGGGGTCCCAAAAAGTCTCACACATGTGGTATCCCCGTACTCAGGAGAAGCAGCAGAATGTATTTTGGGGTGTAATTCCACATATGCCCATGGCATGTTTGAGCAATATATCATTTAGTGTCAACTTTGCGCAAAAAAAAAAAATATATATATATATATATATTTATTTTTCCCGCAACTTGGGTCAAAATCTAAAATATTCCATGGACTTGAGATGCCTCTCAGCAAATAGCTTGGGGTGTCTACTTTCCAAAATGGGGTCATTTGGGGGGGTTTTGAATTGTCCTGGCATTTTATGCACAACATTTAAAAACTTATGTCGCACATCACCCACTCTTCTAACCACTTGAAGAAAAAGCCCTTTCTGACACTGTTTGTTTACATAAAAACATATTATTTTTTTGCAAGAAAGTTAAGTTGAACCCCCAAACATTATATATTTTTTTAAAGCAAAGGCCCTACAGATTAAAATGGTGGGTGTTGCAAAAAAAATTTCCACACAGTATTTGCGCAGCGTTTTTTCAAATGCATTTTTTGGGGAAAAAATACACTTTTTTTTATTTTAAAGCACTAAAACACACTATATTGCCCAAATTATTGATGAAATAAAAATGATGATCTTAGGCCGAGCACATGGATACCAAACACGACATACTTTAAAATTGCGCACAAACGCGCAGTGGCGACAAACTACATACATTTTTAAAAGCCTTTAAAGGCCTTTACAGGTTACCACATTAGATTTACAGAGTAGGTCTACTGCTAAAATGACTGCCCTCGATCTGCCCTTCGCGGTGATACCTCACATGCATGGTGCAATTGCTGTTTACATATGACTCCAGACCGACGCTTGCGTTCGCCTTTGCGCAAGAGCAGGGGGGGACAGGGATGCTTTTTTTTATTTATTTTTTTATATATTTATTTCGCTTTTTTTATTTTATTTGTTAACTGTTCCTTCCATTTTTTTTTTTTTTTTTACCATTTTTATTGTTATCTCAGGGAATGTAAATATCCCTTATGATAGCAATAGTTAGTGACAGGTACTCTTTTTTTTTTTAAATGGGGTCTATTAGACCCTAGATCTTTCCTCTGCCCTAAAAGCATCTGACCACACCAAGATCGGTGTGATAAAATGCTTTCCCATATTCCCAATGGCGCTGTTTATATCCGGGGGGGGGGGGGACATTCCCTCCCACTGAATGTAATAGCAGTCTAGAGGCTAATTAGCCGCTAGGACTGCTTTTACATGAAAGCCGACCGCTGGCTGAAAAGAATGATACCAAGATGATGCCTAAACCCGCAGGCATCATTCTGGTATAACCATTCAAAGTCCAGCAACATACCAGTACGTTGATGGTTCTTGTTGGACATGTAGTGTAATCTTTTTTTTCATGCAGCCTGTTGGCTGAACGAAAAAAAGATTGATCGGTGGGTATGCCCACCATTAGAATACCTCCCTTCATCCACCCACTTGTAATGATGGGCATACATGCACCATTTATATATGCCGAAGCATGGGGGCATCCTCCCGCAAAAAAGTTATGCCGCGTACACGGTCGGACTTTTCTATGCCGCGTACACACGGTCGGACTTTTCTATGCCGTGTACACATGGTCAGACTTTTCCACGGGAAAGCCTCCGTAGGAATGTCAACCGTATGTACGCGGCCCCTAATGGCCCCCTGCTTCGGCTTATATATGCTCTTTTTTTAATTGTGGTGGTGAAATCAGCTCCTACAGCATTGGAGTCGCGGCTTTATATATCATGGGAGCAAACCCAAAATATATATATATATATATATATATGCCGAAGCATGGGGGCATCCTCCCGCAAAAAAAGTTATGCCGCGTACACGGTCGGACTTTTCTATGCCGTGTACACATGGTCAGACTTTTCCACGGGAAAGCCTCCGTAGGAATGTCAACCGTATGTACGCGGCATTAGGAGCAAAATCGCTCCTCCGCCCCTGCTGCCCCAATGCCTCTGCATATATGCTCTTTTTTTAACTGTGGTGGTGAAATCACCTTCTACAGCACTGGAGTCGCGGCTTTATATATCGTGGGAGCAAACGCTGTTGCTGTCAAGATAAATAAGTCCGCGCAACAGCTGAATGGCGTACCTGAAAACAGTAAAGTAAATTACATACCTGAAAAGCAAGCATGAAAAAACATAACAATAAAACTTTGCAGAATAGAATACGGTAAAAAAGAGAAGAACAATAGAGAGAGAATAGAGAGGGAGAGAACAATAAAACGACAACTATTTTTGTTTTTTTTATTTTTTCCTTTTTTTTTTGTTTTTTAACACTTTTTTTTGTAACGAACTGTTCAACTTTTCGGTTCCAGGTTTGGGTCTCTCAAAATGCGATGGCATCTTGGGAGACCCTCTGTAAGTGTACTTAGCCTGTGTAATGTTTTACCCTACACTAAAAATTAACGTGTGTGTGGAAGCGTTCAAAACATTCCCCAATACAAAGACAAGGATTGCCAGGACAGCGGGGACAAAAATAACGGGTGTCACGTCTGAATCCGCGCTTGGTACAGACACGACATCTTCTTTGGGGGGCTCGTTGGGTAGGGGTACTCTCGAGGGCATACGAAAAATGCCTCTCATGCAGTCGGCTTACTGCATTTGGTAGGGGCTGGTGAGGTACAGTACCGCCTGCATACAGGAGTTCTGTGATGATATCCCTCTGGAATTGAAGGAAGGATCCATCCTGTCCTGAAGCTCTGTATAAGACATGAGCATTCAGTAGAGCCAATTGAAATAAATGTAGAGACACTTTTTTGTACCAGCGTCTCGTCTTGCGGGCAATATGATACGGCGCCATTAACTGGTCGTTGAGGTCCACCCCTCCCATGTTTTGGTTATATTCGTGGACACAGAGGGGTTTCTCCACAGCACCAGTCGCCGTACGAATTTGTACTGTCGTGTCTGCGTGAAGGGTGGTAAGAACGAAAACATTCCTATTGTCCCGCCACTTCACAGCGAGCAAATTTTTACATCTGAAGCAGGCTCTCGCCCCCAGGCTAAGACGGGCATCTACAAGCCTCTGGGGGAACCCCCGGCGATTAGGTCGCACGGTGCCACATGCTCCAATCTGATGATGTAACATCTCTGATGTTTCCCTGTACAGAACGAGCGCAGCTGAGCCTTCTACAAGCAGCTGCGCTCCGTTCTGCAAGACATCTGCGTCATTTCCGGTGCGCGGACGTTTGCGCTCCAGCGTGGAACGCGGAAGTGCGACTCTGCGTCCTTCCTTGATTTCCCCGCGAATTCGGGGCTATTTAAACTCCTTAGAGATGGCGGTAGGGTGTTCGGTTATTCTGTCGGATCCCTGCCGCCACTCAAGGAACACTACCTCCCAGCACCGAGCCCTGGAACCACTGCTGTACTCCTCTCCTGCCAATATCCATACCTCAGATCTCTACCTCTCTAATCCACATGCTGCATGCCTGTTTGTTACTACACCCAGCCTCAGCTTGACAGGAGAACCATTGCTTCCAGGATTCTTGGACCCTTTTACCTAGCAACTACATTCATCCCCTGGTGAACAACTACTACCAGCTGAACCGCAAGTATCTTGAATTACGATAGTTCCCTGCAGTGTAACCAGATATCTGTTGTCCTCAAGCTGTTGGGATTGTACTAATGAATGCTGATCCTTTTGGGCTCTATTCTAACCACAAACTGAGGGATTGTTTTCTATAGATAAAACTACTCCATAATATTATGAATTAACAATATGACTGCCAGAGTTTAAATACTTGCTGCATACAGACTTTTCTCAATTATACTGTGTAGCAAAGTTAATACAGTCTGATTTCATCTTGATTTTGACTTTAATATCATCTCCATACTTTAGCTCTTGCTGGGACAGCTCATATACTTTTATACTCACATGAGGTTGTGATGATTTAACCCCTAAACTTTCTGATACATAAGAGAGTGCATTGGTGGTTTACCCTGAGAAACCTCTTTCTGCTGAGTTCCAATCATACCTGTTATTAATAAATTGTCAGGAGTGTTACATAATAACCGAACCTCATAAAACCATACAAGATAGGAACCATGGATCCAGCAGACCTTGCTAACCACCTAGTTGGACTTTCACAAAGAGTGGATAACCTCACTACTACTATGAATGAATTACGTTTTGAAAATGAAGCATTACGCAACCAAAACCTTGCATTACCCCGAGAGAGACCTGAACCTAAGGTCTGCCCCCCAGAACCCTTTTCAGGGGACCGGAAAATTTTTCGCCAATTCATTAGTGCTTGCCGTCTCATGTTTGATTTACGCCCCCGCACCTACCATTC
The DNA here is from genome assembly GCF_905171775.1 of Rana temporaria. Taxonomy (NCBI): domain Eukaryota; kingdom Metazoa; phylum Chordata; class Amphibia; order Anura; family Ranidae; genus Rana; species Rana temporaria. Next base: position 23,927,442 of record NC_053490.1, on the reverse strand, counting down.
AGACAGGGTTCGTATCCTTACACTTATATCCTACCTAAGAGGAGAACCTAGAATCTGGGCTGATGCATATGTGGAAGAACATGGTGATTTATTGGGGGCTTTCAATACATTTTTGGATGAGATGTCACTTCTATATGAAGATCCAAACAAACAACTTACGGCAGAGAACTTTATCAGGAGCCTCAAACAGGGGAAAAGACCCGTAGAGGATTTTATTTCGGAATTCAAGTGTTGGAGTAGAGAAACACAATGGACAGATATTGCTCTTCGTAATCAATTCAGATTAGGACTATCCGAATCTATGAAGGATGAGATAGCTCGTGTAGAGCTTCCTCCATCCCTTGAGGACCTCATGCATTTATCCCTTACCATTGACCGACGTCTCCGTGAAAGGAAGGCTGAACGCTTCAACACTTATCTTCCCCCACAATTCAGAAGATCTAAATCTTCCCCAAAAGAGGTTCCAATGGAACTTGGAGCTGTCAGGGCTCCTTTATCATTTGCTGAGAAACAACGCCGCAGAGCTCATAACCTCTGCCTCTACTGTTCCGCTCCAGACCACATGGTCTCCACTTGCCCACTCCTCAAGAAGAATTCCGAAGGTAACTTTTTAAACATAAGTAAGACTAATCCAACAGGAAATACTACTAATCGTTTTGTTTATGTCACTCTTACCTTACAGTGGGATCAAGAAAGACTTAGCATTGATGCAATGGTGGATACCGGCGCCTGCGGAAATTTCATTGATTTAGGAATTGTAAAGTCTAATAAAATTCCTTGTATGGTTAAACAAAATCCTCTCTCTGTCACTTTTATTGACGGTTCAAGTTCCATTTCGGGCCCTATTTCCTCTCAAACCTCACCCCTACTGGTCACTTGTGGCAATGACCATACAGAGACTCTTGTCTTTGATGTCATTCCATCTCCATTATTTCCAATAGTCCTAGGGTTACCTTGGTTAATACTCCATCAGCCAACTTTCCTTTGGAATAACCTCTCACTTAATCTAAATTCTACATATTGCCAGGAGAATTGCTACCCTATTCTTTCGATTCTGTCCACAACAGTTGACTCAATAGATCTCCCTAACTATCTACAAGATTTCTCAGATGTTTTTAGTAAAACCAAGGCAGAGATTCTTCCGCCCCATCGTATTTACGACTGTCCTATAGATCTCATTCCTGATACTCCTGTTCCAACTGCACGTATTTATCCTCTATCCCAACCAGAACTTGTACACCTGAAGGATTACCTTGATGAAAACTTGAAAAGGGGTTTTATCAGACCATCCACATCTCCTGCGAGTGCAGCTATGTTTTTCGTTAAAAATAAAGATGGTTCACTACGTCCGATCATTGACTACCGTCGTCTCAATAGCATCACTATTAAGAATCGCTACCCTCTTCCTCTCATTCCAGAACTCATCGAACGTCTTCAAACTTCAAAAGTTTTCACAAAACTAGACCTTAGGGGTGCCTATAACCTGATCAGGATTCGTCCAGGTGATGAGTGGAAGACCGCTTTCAAGACTAGATACGGTCTCTTTGAATACACTGTAATGCCATTCGGTCTGTGTAACGCACCCGCCACTTTTCAGTGGTTCATAAATGACATTTTCCGAGATCTGCTTGACATCTGTGTTGTTATATACTTGGATGACATCCTGATTTACTCTGATACACTTGAGGAACACACTAAACATGTCCGTTGGGTTTTGGCCAGGCTCAGAACGCATTCTTTATATGCCAAACTAGAAAAATGCGTTTTCAGTCAGTCAAGTATTTCCTTCCTTGGATACCATATTACTCCTCAGGGCATCCAGATGGAACCCTCTAAAGTAGAATGTATCCTCTCCTGGCCAACTCCCAACTCTAGGAAGGCCCTTCAACGTTTTCTCGGTTTCTCAAACTACTATCGCAAATTCATCAAAGATTTTTCAGCAATTGTCAAACCATTGAGTGCCCTTACTAGCACGAAGATACCTTTTACATGGTCAAAGGAAGCCCAGATTTCTTTTGACACTCTTAAACAATGCTACACTTCAGCTCCCATCTTACAATTACCCAACCCACAATACCACTTCACTGTGGAAGTAGACGCCTCTCATTATGCTCTTGGAGCTATACTTTCTCAACGTCCAAGTCTATCTGAGCCTCTACACCCAGTAGCTTTTTTTTCAAGGACCTTGTCTTCAGCAGAGAAGAATTACCCCATTGGTGAAAAAGAACTTCTTGCAATTAAAGATGCACTACAAAATTGGAGGCACCTATTGGAGGGTAGTACACACCCAATTACCATCCTTACAGACCACCGTAATTTACAGCATTTGAAAACATGTAAGACACTCTCTGCCCGTCAAGTTAGGTGGAGTTTATTCTTTGACAGGTTTAATTTTTACATATCTTATAGGCCTGGTTCACAGAACATCAAGGCTGACTCTTTGTCCCGCATGCATGAAAACCAGAGCACTGAGATTCCTCCTCTATCTATAATTCCTTCAGACCGTTTCATTGGAATCTCCTCGTCTTTTAGACAGTTAATCTCACAGTCACTCTCCAAAGATCTCTCTTGTCTACCAAAAAATCTTACCAGACTGCCAGATGGAGTGTATACTTTCAATAATAAGATTTTTGTTCCTCCTAAATTACAAATTACACTTCTCAAACATCTTCATGATTCACCATTAGCCGGCCATCCCGGAATCAATAAAACCATCCATCTTGTTAAGAGAGACTACTGGTGGCCTAATATGACTAAAACAATCCACACTTATGTTAATTCATGTGAGATTTGTGCTCGTAACAAACATTCTAGGAGACCCCCTTCTGGTCTACTCACTTCTATTCCAGTGCCCAACAGACCGTGGGAAGTTGTGTCGATGGACTTTATTGTTGAACTCCCTAAGTCAAACGGTGCTAACACTATCATGGTCACAGTAGACCTTTTGACCAAAATGGCACACTTCACTCCTTTGAAGAAGTTACCAACTTCCCATGAAACTGCTAAAGCTTTCATTTCCAATGTTCTTAAATTACATGGACTACCCTCTCAAATCATATCTGATCGTGGAACTCAATTTATTTCTAAATTTTGGAAGGCTTTATGTAATACTCTACAAATTGACCACCGCATGTCCACTGCATACCACCCACAAACAAATGGACAAACTGAACGAGTTAACCAAATCCTTGAACAATACTTACGATGTTACTGTACACATCTACAAGATGATTGGTTTCAATTACTACCCCTTGCTGAATTCTCTTATAACAATTCTGCCAGTTCTTCTTCTCGATTTACACCATTTTTTGTCAATTATGGTTTCCACCCCAACAGTCTCCCAACCAATCACCCCCCAAACAGTGTTCCAGCAGTTAATCAATATCTCACGACTTTAAAGAACACACTAGACATCTTACGGTCTAACTTAAAATTTGCCCAACAAAGGCAAAAGCGATACTACGACTCTCACAGATCGACACCACCTGAATATAAGGTTGGCGACTTGGTTTGGCTTTCCACCCGAAATCTTCACCTTAAAGTACCTTCAAAAAAATTAGGCACTCAATTCGTTGGACCATTCCAAATATCCCATTTAATCAATCCTAACGCTGTAAAATTACTTCTACCCCCAGATTGGAAGATACATTCCTCATTTCACGTTTCCCTCATTAAACCTTTTATTTCTAACCCATTTCCTAACAGACAGCCAAACCCTCCTCCTCCTGTCGAGGTACATGGTGAGATTGAATACGAGGTTGAAAGAATCCTAGATTCAAGGAAACATGGTTCCACCCTTCAATACCTGATACGTTGGAAAGGTTATGATCAACTTAATGACTCTTGGGAGAATTCTTCAAACATACATGCTCCTCGCCTGATTAGACAATTTCATCTTAGGTATCCTAATCGCCCCTCTCTTTCTAGGAGCACTGCTGGTGCCCCCTTGAGGAGGGGAGTATGTAACATCTCTGATGTTTCCCTGTACAGAACGAGCGCAGCTGAGCCTTCTACAAGCAGCTGCGCTCCGTTCTGCAAGACATCTGCGTCATTTCCGGTGCGCGGACGTTTGCGCTCCAGCGTGGAACGCGGAAGTGCGACTCTGCGTCCTTCCTCGATTTCCCCGCGAATTCGGGGCTATTTAAACTCCTTAGAGATGGCGGTAGGGTGTTCGGTTATTCTGTCGGATCCCTGCCGCCACTCAAGGAACACTACCTCCCAGCACCGAGCCCTGGAACCACTGCTGTACTCCTCTCCTGCCAATATCCATACCTCAGATCTCTACCTCTCTAATCCACATGCTGCATGCCTGTTTGTTACTACACCCAGCCTCAGCTTGACAGGAGAACCATTGCTTCCAGGATTCTTGGACCCTTTTACCTAGCAACTACATTCATCCCCTGGTGAACAACTACTACCAGCTGAACCGCAAGTATCTTGAATTACGATAGTTCCCTGCAGTGTAACCAGATATCTGTTGTCCTCAAGCTGTTGGGATTGTACTAATGAATGCTGATCCTTTTGGGCTCTATTCTAACCACAAACTGAGGGATTGTTTTCTATAGATAAAACTACTCCATAATATTATGAATTAACAATATGACTGCCAGAGTTTAAATACTTGCTGCATACAGACTTTTCTCAATTATACTGTGTAGCAAAGTTAATACAGTCTGATTTCATCTTGATTTTGACTTTAATATCATCTCCATACTTTAGCTCTTGCTGGGACAGCTCATATACTTTTATACTCACATGAGGTTGTGATGATTTAACCCCTAAACTTTCTGATACATAAGAGAGTGCATTGGTGGTTTACCCTGAGAAACCTCTTTCTGCTGAGTTCCAATCATACCTGTTATTAATAAATTGTCAGGAGTGTTACAGATGATCAAACAAGTGGCTAAAAAGTGGCACGCTGCTGTAAAAATTGTCCACATATAAGTGGTACCCCTTTCCGAATAAGGGTGACACCAAGTCCCACACGATCTTGCCAGCGCTCCCCATGTAATCTGGGCATCCTTCCGGCTCTACCTCACTATCTTTGCCCTCGTAAACCCTAAAGCTCCATGTGTAGCCTGTGGCCCTGTCACAGAGCTTATAGAGCTTGACCCTGTATCTGGAACGCTTGCTGGGAATGTACTGTTTGAAAGACAAGCGGCCAGCAAATTTAACCAGGGATTCATCAACGCATACAACGTGCTGGGGATTAAACAAGGCTGCAAAACGTTCGTTGAAATGGTTTACGAGGGGCCGAATTTTGCAGAGCCACGTGGACGACAAAGTGCATTGTCACTGAAATGCAGAAACCGCAGGATCGCCTCGTATCGTTTCCTGGCCATGCAAGCAGAGAACAAGGGCATATGGTCGATGGGATGTCTGGACCAATACATCCGCAACTCCGGAAATGTGTGTATGCCCATGTTGAGGGTAAGGCCCAGAAAGGTCTTAAATTCAGAAACCTCAAGAGGTTTCCATTCTTTGGCAAGGAGAGACTGGGGATTAGCGGCGATGTAGGTACCAGCATATAAATGACTCTGGTCCACAATAGATCTATAGAGATCTTCCGTGAAATACAGCGAATAAAAATCAAGTGGCATAAAATTTGCTGTATCCACCTGAATACCGGGTTGGCCAGTGAATGGGGGAAGTACGGGTGCTGCAGAAGTGGTGGGGACCCAATCAGGATAGGCGAATTCTGCAGGAAGGGCACTATGGGCACGACGGGCCTGTCTCTGTCTTCTTCTTGGTGGCAGCGGGACACTACTTGTGCTTGCCACCTCGCCAGCTTGAACTGCACTTATGGGACTCGCCACGTCGCCACGTCTTACTGCAGTGCTGGATGAATGACCAGGGTGTACTAGGCTGCTGGTGCTTGCCAATCCACCAGAAGGAATAGCGGCGCTAGTACTTGCTCTCTGCTCCATACAAGGGTCCTGCGGTTCTTGCTGCTCAACAACATCAGAATGGGGTCGGGTACGCCTGGCCTTAGCAGGGACCACCACTCCGTCGTCCGAACTATCTGACATGGAGCCGCTGTCGTAAATAGGATCGTATTCTGAGCCAGATTCTGTCAGATGCGTGACCTCCTCTTCTTCACTATGGGGATGATAGGGTTAACTAGGGTGGTGATCAAGGGGTTAAACCTTTATTAGGGGGGGTAGGGGGCTACCCTGGACCTAAAGGGGGCTAAAACTAACTGCCCTAACACTTTCTTTTGTAACACTGACACTAAATGCAGTAATCAGAAAAAAAAATGACACTGCATTCAGTGACACTGTTACAGGAGACTGGGGGGGGTGATCGGTGGTGACTTGGGGGGGTCAAATGTGCCTATGTGTGCTGGTGTTAGAGTAGTGTTGGGGTGCAACTTACTTGTGTGATGTCTTCTCTCCGCAGCGGTGGTCGATATGACCACCATGAGGAGAGATCACACAGTTCCTGCTTCCTGTGTTTACACTAAACACAGGAAGAGGAGGGGGGCGCGCTGGCATTGGCTGAGAGCGATCGCAGAGGGGGAGCTGAAAACGGACAGCCGCCCCCTCATCTCGGCTCGCTTCTGCAGCGTACCGACCCGCGGAATGTACCGGGGGGGGGGGTCCCGATCGGACCCCCGACCCACGTCGAACAGAGGACGTACAGGTACGTGATTGTGCCTGTCCGTGCCATTCTGCCGACGTAAATGTACAGGAGCGGGTCGGCAAGTGGTTAACAAATGAGACCACCAAGCTCCTCATTCACTCCCTTGTTATCTCTCGCCTTGACTATTGCAACTCCCTTCTCATTGGCCTGCCTCTCCATAGGCTATCCCCTCTTCAGTCTATTATTAATGCTGCTGCCAGACTTATCCACCTTACCAACCTCTCAGTGTCTGCCAACCCTCTCCTCCAATCCCTGCACTGGCTCCCGATCACCCAGCGAATTAAATTCAAAATACTAACCACAACTTACAAAGCCATCCACAACTCTGCCCTGAGCTACATCACCAATCTTGTCTCCAAATATCACCCAAACCGTCCTCTCCACTCTTCTCAAGACCTCCTACTCAAGCTCTCTCGATTCCTCGTCCCATGTTCTTCTCCAGGATTTCTCCAGAGCCTCTCCCATCCTCTGGAACTCACTACCTCAACCTGTCCGGCTATCCCCTACTCTTGCTACCTTCAGGCGATCCCTGAAAACTCATCTCTTCAGGGAAGCCTATCACCTCTCCAACAAATCTTTTACCACTTCAATCAGCTCCTTCCCCACAGTTACAACCTTTTGTACCACCTGCCCCACCCTATTAGAGTGTAAGCTCTCCTGAGCAGGGCCCTCTTAATCTTTTTGTATTTTTATGGTATTATAACTGTATTGTCTCCCTTTTATATTGTAAAGCGCTGCGTAAACTGTTGGCGCTATATAAATCCTGTATAATAATAATAATAATAATAATAATAATCTTTGCTTTTGCAAAGATGCTGAATGCTCTCTCCCGGCAAATACAGACCTACATGTATTAGGTTTCTTAAAGGGATTGTAAAGGTTTGTTTTTTGTTTTCTAAATTGGTTTCTTTAAGCTAGTGCATTGTTTGTTCACTTACCTTTTCCTTCGATTTCCCTTCTAAATGTTTTTTTCTTTGTCTGAATTTCTCACTTCCTGTAAGCTTGCCCCATCATCTGGCTGGGGGTTAGTCAGCCAGAACAGCTTACGGAACAGCTTAGTGAGGAGGAACAGGAAGTGAGAAATTCCGACAAAGAAAACAAAGAAAAAAATAACATTTAGAAGGGAAATCGAAGGAAAAGGTAAGTGAACCAACAATGCACTAGTTTAAAGGAACCATAGGCTTGCGCACAGTGTGTGTCGGGTGTGCCCAGGCACACCCTAATCATTCTGTGCATCACAGATTCCCCCTACCGTCCTGGCTCCCCACTCCTTCCCTCTGCAGCACCTCCGGTTTCTCTCTCCTGCCGGCTGGTGCTGCGGAGATGTTTTAGGATGAGTGAGGGAAGGGGCTGAGGGGCTGGTAAATATGTATTTATCAGCTCCTTCCCTTTCTGAATGAACATGGTGAGTGATCAGTAGTGTGTGTTTGAGCTTTGGGGGTGCACACCCTAATGCAATAGGCTGCGCACACCTATGAAAGGAACCTATTTAGAAAATAAAAAACAAACCTTTACAACCCCTTTAAACTACCAAAAATAAGCCATTGCTGGGCTTTCTTACTAGAAAGCCCAACATCTTATGCAAACTAAATGTATTAGTGATAAACCTTTGATTTATATGTGATATAAAGATTTCACAGTAAAATACAATTTAATAATCGTATATGAATTATAGGAAACTTTAGTTTATTCACCTGTAAACTTTCAAACAAAATGTAAATTTAAATGATCTGGTTCTAAGAGCAGATTTTATTTTAGATTTCTTTTTTGGGTTGACTTACATGAAACTTCTAAAGTTTGTTGCGTAGTGTGCACTTCACAACATCCTCCAGTTTTTACATGCTGGGTATGAACATTATCCTACCGAGAGCTGGAGCTCCCACTGTAATTTCAGCCACATGCTAAAAACAAATTTGGTTCACTTCACAGTAATATTTTGTTTAAAAAAGCAGACGCTGAAGAGGAGAGATCGCAGTAAGTTAGTACAGGAGTTCAGAAATAACTCTTTATGTCTTTACCAAATTCAAAAGTGCCAATTCACACGTCAACTGCAGTTTGCTGTAAAACTATTAGCAGGGGCATAACTAGAACCTTCAGGGCCTCGGTGCAATAAACCATGATGGGGCCCCCCTGACCCCCCCTTTCCATCCGACCCCCGGCTTACAATTTTGGGAGGTGTCCATTGATATCCTCCCAGAACTCTGCCTCCCGTGTGACGTGTATCCAGTGCAATCACGACCGCCCTTTACCATGTGATTAGCTGATCACATGTAAACAGACTTGCTGGGTATCGGCAGTCCTTTCCCACCACGCTGTGTCTGTGTAAGAAAACGAGAGATGGAGAATGGTCAAACCTTCCCATAGACACACTCCTAAACCTTGTGGACGGCCATCCCAGAAGAGTTGAAGCTGTTATAGCTGCAAAGAATTAAAGGGAGAGTATCTTGTATGGAAGACCCTGATAGGTTACCAACACCCCTGGTTTAAATAGGAAAGAGGAGAAAATCCCCCCAGGATGGGGCTTTAGCGGTAACAATAATTAGAGAAGGAATATGGTGTAATAAAATTTATTATATAAAGGGTTACAAAAGAAAAAATTTGAAAGGCAACACAATTGTTTAAGAACAAGGTACATTGATAGGTGGTGTGTACATCCGCAGGGATAAGTTCAGGCCCTACGCGTTTCGGAGTTCCGTCCCTTCTTCAGGGGCCAGAGTCCATGCAAAATTTATACCATCACCACGTGTATGGACCGAGAGGACCGGAGAGCATCCTGGTACCGGGTCCCTAAGATGTATAAGGAACAGGCCAAAGGGACATAAACAAAGTCCCAAAACTCCTAAGGGCAGACCCTGGGCGAGCAGAAGGGGGTGTAACAAATGAACACATGACTCCTGTGAAAAGGGCTTGAATTGCTAGGATGCAAACCAGGGAGCAGCCAATGGGCAGAAGATGTGGTACCAATCGTCTAAAACCTGGCAAGCAACCAATAAGGAAATCCAAAAATCTTTAATGTCTTTGATAGGTGGTGCTCCTGGGAAACCTGAACGTGCTGTATATCTGCAATGGAGCAGGAGACGAGCCAGGAACAGTCCCAGAAGTCAAATGGAATAAGGTGTAAAAATACCTAATTATCCAAGACTCTGATGAGAGGATCTGCAAATAGTAACCATGGTCAGCCGGCGCTGACCATGGTTACTATTTGTTATAGCTGCAAAGAGTGGTCCAACGCAATACTGAATCCTATGAATTTAAGCCTCGTACACACGGTACGGTTGTTGGCAGGGGACTGTTGTCCTAAAATCCGACCGTTAGTGCGCTCCTTCTGACAATGTTTGTCCAACGTTCTGCCAACAAATGTTGGATGACTAGTAAATTTTCGTCAGACAACGGTTGGTTGTCAGATTTTCTGATGGTCAGTACACACACAAAAGTTAAAAATACAAACACGCATGCTCGCAATCAATTCTCACCAAACACAAAATTAGCCCAAGAGGCCCAACGGGTGGCGTTCAAGAGCTGGAATTCCTTGTAGTACGTTACTACGTTCATGTTTGATGCACGAAAATGTTGTACCGTTTGTATGAAAGACAAGAACCAGGCACACGCCCATAAGACAAAAATCTGATGCCCGGTTGGCCAACAATTGTATCGTGTGTACGAGGCTTAAGAATGGGATGCCATTAAAGTTAATGTGCACGTAAAGACAGGCGTCCCAATTCTTTTGGTAATATAATGTTTCATGTTTGAAGTTTACAACCACTTTAACTTTATTATTTTTATGGCATAGGGAACCTGTGTGATATAATTTTGCTAGGATAGGTTCTCTTTAACCACTTCAGCCCCGGAGGATTTGGCTGCCCAATGACCGGGCCATTTTTTGCGATTCGGCACTGCGTCGTTTTAACTGACAATTGCGCGGTCGTGCAGCGTGGTTCCCAAACAAAATGTATGCCTTTTTTCCCACAAATAGAGCTTTCTTTTGGTGGTATTTGATTACCTCTGCCATTTTTTTTTCTATAAAAACGAAATAAGTGAGACAATTTAAAAAAAAGCAATATTTTTTTACTTTTACTATAATAAATATCCCCCAAAAACAAAACAAAAATATATATATATATACCGTATTTGTCGGCGTATACCGCGCACTTTTTTGCCCTGAAAATCAGGGCAAAATCGTGGGTGTGCGATATACGCCGATACCCGCTTCCCGTGCCGTGTTTGAATGCCTGCGCCGACATATACCGAGCGCAGTACACTCGGGTACATTCGGCCAGGCTCGGCTTCGCTCGTAGTCACGCTCTGTGACGTTTATGTGTGAGAAGCCTGGCCGAATATACCCGAGTGTACTGCGCTCGGTATACGTCGGCGGAGGCTTCAAACTGAGCGCGGGAAGCGGGGATTCGACATGAAGACAGCGCGGGAGAAGCCGGGAGGACACCACCGAGGCCGCAGACGGACGCCGGACCGGACGAGGCCGCCAATGGACGCCGGGCAAGACACCAAAACTGTAAGTAGTAAAATGTAATAAAATGTTTTTTTACAGGATTTTAGGGTCACAATTAGGTGTGCGCGCTATACCACGGAGCGCGCAATACCCCGATAAATACGGTATATATATACATATATATATATATATATGTGTGTATATAAAAATTTCAGTTTTGGCCGATACGTATTCTTGTACATATTATTGGTAAAAGAAATCGCAATAAGCGTATATTGATTGGTTTGCGCACAAGTTATAGCATCTACAAAATAGGTGATAGATCTATGGCATTTTTATTAATATTTTCTTTAAAGGAAGCCATAATAATGGCAGCGATCTGCAAATTTCTATTGTGACTGCGACATTATGGCGGACACATCGGACACTTTTGGGACGATTGTCATTCATACAGCGATCAGTGCTATAAAAATGCACTGATTACTGTGTAAATGACACAGTAATGGCAGGGAAGGGGTTAAACACTAGGGGGCGATGAAGGTGTTAAAGTGGAGTTCCACCCTAATTCCCCCCCCCCCCTCCAAAAAAAATTGAAAAAAACATTGAAAAAAAAATTATACTCACCATAAAGGGCTGTTGCTAGCCCTTCTGCCTCTTCCTCCACTGAGGTTGTCTTCTTCCTCCGTCGCGGTGTCTTCTGGTGAATGGGGCGCGCTGTGTGTATCCCAGGAGGCAGCCGCCCATTCACAAAGCGCTGTGCGAGTGGCGCATTCACAGTAGGAAACTGGCAGTGAAGCCATAAGGTTTCACTGCCTGTTTCCTTTAGTCAGGATGGAGGCGCCAAGACTGAGCGATCGCCGTCGGGGGCCCATCATCGCGGGAGCCTAGGACAGGTAAGTGTCTATATTAAAAGTCAGCAGCTACAGTGTTAGTAGCTGCTGACTTTAAAATAAAAAATTGCGGGTGGAATCCCGCTTTAAGTTTGTCCTAGGGAGTGATTCTAACTGTGGGGGATTGGCTACAAGTGACACGACAGGGAGCAGTAGATCAGTGTCCTGTCACTAGTCAGAACAGGGAAATGTCGTGTTTACATCCCCGTTCTGCCTCTCTGTGAGACGATTGCAGGACACCGGCAGACATCGAGTCCGCTGGTCCCGCGGGCGCGCTCACCGAGCATGCGGCCAATGTAAATGTACAGGCGGCGGTCGGCGAGTGGTTAATGAGACATCAGAGGCCTATTCCACCCCTGATGTCTCACATGCCTTCCACTGAAGCTAATGGAGTGCAGATTGCTTCCCGATAGCTTCTTCCTCAGCCACAGCAGCTGTGGAAAGTAACAGAAGAACATGGGCGTGATGTAATTTACATCTCCTTTATGTTCATTTTAGAGGAGACCAGTGAACAACTTTACAAAAAATTGACCGCTATTTTAAGTGTTCCCTTCTTTATTCAAAACTAAAAACTTTTAGACAGGAAGTGGAGATGTAGATATAAAATACTTTACAATTTTGCAAATTGTTATTTTAGAAGTGTGTAAGATATGACATTTTCTAAAAACTTTATGACTAGAGGTCGACCGATATGGGTTTTTCTCTGGCCGATGCCGATATTTGGAAATCGGGCGGCCTATGGCCGATGTGTTGTCGATTTTTGCGGCCGATATTTTAGGCCGATTTTTATTTTTTCCCCTCATCTCAAAAAACCTAGGGTGGAGAGGACATAATTGTTTAGGGTGGAGTGCAGCCTGTCAGTGCCACATCAGTGCCAACCAGTGCATCACCTCATCAGTGCCAACCAGTGCATCACCTCATCAGTGCCAACCAGTGCATCACCTCATCAGTGCCAACCAGTGTATCACCTTATCAGTGCCAACCAGTGCATCACCTTATCAGTGTCAACCAGTGTATCACCTTATCAGTGCCAACCAGTGCATCACATCATCAGTGCATCACCTCATTAGTGCCTCACATCAGTGCCCACCAGTACAGCCCAATGTCATTCACTGCCACCAGCGGAGCGCTCCAGGCTCCGTTCCATCTCCCAGCACAAGAAAGCTCCAATGTCCCTGGCCCTGACGTGCTGCCCCGCCTCTGCCTACAATCCCCAGAATGCAGAGCGGGCCTGTAACAGCAAATCGGCGGCGGCGGCTGCCGACATCCTCTACTCTGAAAAAAAACGTCCCCTGACATGCTGCGCGCCCTGCCTCTGCTTACAAATCCCAGAAAGCAGCGCGGGCCAGCAGTTACCGGCCCGCGCTCCATTCTGGGGTTTGTAGGCAGAGGCAGGGCGCGCAGCACGTCAGGGGACATTTTTTTTTCAGAGCAGAGGATGTCGGCAGTGGCGGCCGCCGATTGGCTGTTACAGGCCCACTGGTTGGCTGCCGCGCTGGGTGTACCAAGATGGCCGCAGCTCCGGAGCTAGCCCGAAGCCGCGGCCTTTCCTGATGCTGTGACCACGGCGGCAATCCGCGGATTGCCGCCGCGGTCACAGCATCAGGAAAGGCCACGGCTTCGGCCTAGCTCCGGAGCCGTGGCACTGCTAGCGGCCATGTTAAATATCGGCCTAATTTGGAAAAAAATCGTCCGATTTCTCCAAAACGGCCAAATATCGGCCGATATATCGGCCTGCCGATATATCGGTCGACCTCTAGTTATGACTGCGCTACTTTATTTTTATTTTTTTCGTTTTTCGTTGTTATTTCCCGTAATAGAAAACATTTTTCAAATACCTTTAATTCCTCGTGAGTTTACTTATGACTACAGGGCAGCAGAACTCGCTTGTAAAGTGGAGTCTTTAGTCTGCATTTAAATGTGTAACCTTGAAAACGATGACCCATGCTTTGTATTTGTGATTACATTTCTAGGCTCGCCAGAAAATATTTGCTAAGATGATTTGTACTTAATCTGTGAATAATTGGACTCATGCTACTGTATTTTTATGGGAAAGTCAATGACACACAATTACATTAAAAGTGCGCTCCAGTCAAAATCAATGAAGGAGCCCTGAAAGGAGTACAAGGAATGCGGCTTGTCAGTCACGTGTTTTCGTATCTCTTCCAAGTGTTGCTACAATAAAAAAAAAAAAGTGAATCTGTCCATACTGGATTAAACAACTGGTTCCCTTTAACCACTTCAGCCCTTGAAGAATTTACCCCCTTCCTGACCAGAGCACTTTTTGCGATTCGGCACTGAGTCGCTTTAACTGACAATTGCGCGGTCGTGTGACGTGGTACCCAAACAAAATTGACATCTTTTTTTCCCCCACAAATAGAGCTTTCTTTTGGTGGTATTTGATCACCTCTACGGTTTTTATTTTTTAAGTTATAAAAAAAAGAGCGACAATTTTTTTTAAAAAAAGCTATATTTTTTACTTTTTGCTATAATAAATATCCCCAAAAAATATATATATATATATAAAAAAAATGTCTTTCTCAGTTTAGGCCGATGTGTATTCTTCTACATATTTTTGGTAAACAAAATCCCAATAAGCGTATATTGATTGGTTTGTGCAAAAGTTATAGGGGCAAATCCACAAAGCAGATGCGCTGACTTAACTCGAGATTTCAAATTTTACTCCGCGCGTATCTTTGCGCCCGATCCTCAAAACGAAAAATCCGGTTTTTCCGTCCTACCTAAAATAATTACTCCGGTGCATCCTCTGACGCAAATTACGCTAGTCACGCCGCTTTATTTGATAGGCAAAGATGCAAATGAGGGAGATAGGGCGATCCTCAAAATTAAGTGTGTGCGCTGTAGATTACGCCCTGTGCGCCGTAGATAACGCCCTGTACGCACCTGTTAGTTTTCTGGAGCAAAATTAGACTTTATAAAAGCAGCCCTAATTTTACACCAGCCCTGTAAAGGTCTGCTGAAGCAACACCATTTAGGAAGAGCTGCCAACACTTCTTTGCTGGACTTCATTGTGACTGCCAAAATGCCCGGGCCATCAATGATTATAACGGCACTCGCAACTTTACAGGCGCAGAGAAGGAGGAGGGCACAGAGGAGGAGGAGGAGGGCACAGGAGAGGGTATACCGCCCACGCCAAGATCTCTTTGGCATGACTGCATCTGAGGTCATTGGCAACTTCAGATTTAACCAGGAAGCCATCCTGGACTTAACCAGGATCCTGCAGGATGATCTGAACACCCCAACCCAACGATCCCATGCCCTGCCAGCTCACATTAAAGTTATGGCCACCCTGCATTTTCTGGCCACTGGGTCTTTTCAAAGAACATGTGGAGGTCTGGCTGGGATGGTACAGTCCTCGATGAGCAGGTGTGTGCACCAGGTTGTCCCTGCAATACTGAGACGCATGGGCAGTCAATTTGAAAAGCCCACCCAGGAGGACCAGCGAATGAAGAGCATGGCCGACTTTTATCAGATTGCCCGATTCCCACGGACCATCGGGGCCATTGACTGTACCCATGTGGCACTACAGCCCCCCCATGATACAGAGCACCTGTTCAGGAATCGCAAAAACTGGCATTCCATAAATGTGCAGGTAATCGTAGATGCCCATGGCCTCATCTGGCATGTCTGTGCCAAATTTCCGGGTTCGTGCCATGACAGCTACATCTTCAGGCAGACCAACATATCACGTGAATTGGAGCAGAACGTGTATGGAGACAGCTGGCTGGTTGGTGAGTGACATGGGTGTCAGGTATGACTGTCCCCCCCCATGATGCAGACATCACAAGGGGCACATGCATGACTAATATCCTCCTGTCTTTTCCCTTCCAGGTGACTCTGGATATGCCCTGGGACCTCACATGATGACCCCCTTCAGGAACCCCCAAACCCCAGGAGAGCAACACTACAACGAGGCTCATATTCGCACCCGGGCAGTAGTGGAGCGTACATTTGGGCTGCTGAAGTCCCGCTTCAGATGCCTGGACAAGACTGGGGGTACACTATTGTATTCCCCAGACTTTGTGTGCCAAATAATAGGGGCTTGTTGCATTCTTCACAACTTTGCAATGAGAAGGGGACTGGAGATTAACTTACGTGCTGACCTGACCCCCCACCCAGGCAATCCCCCCCTAGCCCACTCTACCCGGTCTACTGAGGGCACAGTAGCCAGGAGACGCCTCGCAGAAGGCATCTTTTCTCAGTAAATGGCCAGAAATCATCTCACAATGATATTATTTGTTTTCACTGCAAACGCACATGAATTATGTGACAATGATATTATTTGTTTTCACTGCAAACGCACATGAATTATGTGACAATGAGAATGTTGCTTTGCACAGTAAACGCACATGATTAATGACACATTGAGAATGTTTTTGTCTCTGGAAACGCACATGATTTATGTCACAATGAGAATGCATGAATGCACACCACTGTGGTCCCTAGCACAGACACATCACATGCACATCGAATTGGATTAGATCCAAGTACCCCCCCCCTTTGGTACTTGGGAGCAGTAACACCCCGCCACGGCTCCAATTATGTCACTGTGCATTCATACACCATTCAGGAACCTAGGATGACTTCGCCCTGGTCCTGGGGATCCCTTCTCCACCAAAACTGAGGGTGACACCCTTATTTTGTCAGGAATGCCACCCCCCACATTCACACATCATTCACACACATAAACCAAATCATAAGTACAGTATAATAAACAAAATTATAAAACCAAAAAAAAAAATAAAATAAAAGTACCCCTGGTATTTAAGTCCGGCGGCGAGTGCTCCGTCTGGGCTGCCCACGGGCAGGGGCACGGGCACGGCCACGGGCACGGCCACGGGCACCTGGAGGATCTTCACGGGGGGGGGAGCAGGGGAGGGAGTATCTTCATTGGGGGGGAGCAGGGGAGGGAGTATCTTCATGGGGGGGGGGAGCAGGGGAGGGAGGAGCCTCCCCTGGTGTCTGACCTCCGGCTGGCCTGCCCTCCAAGGCCACTGCTATCCTGTTCAGGCAGTCAGTGATGGCAGCCGTATTGGCCTGGCCAGCCCGTGTGTTGTCCTGCACAGCCCGGGTGTTGTCCTGCACAGCCCGGGTGAGGGCAGTCACCTCCTGGCCCACGCCTGTTGTGGCGGTATGCAGGGACCACAAACAGGTGATGACACCCAATGAATTGGTGGCCACATCACTGAGTGACTCCCTCATTACATCCAGGCTGTGCTCCATCTTGGCCATAGTTTTTTTGATGTCACCCAGACTGCGGGTCTGCTGGGCATTGTCCCTCAGCAGACTGGCCGGCAGATGCTCAGACCCCCCCCTGGTCTCCTGGGTCGCCATCCTGCCTGCCCCTGAGGCTTGTGGCCAGGTAGGAGGGGATAGAGTGACCCTTGTGGGTTGCGGCATGTTGTGGGAGGAGTGGGAGGGGCTACCCCTGATGGTGGCCTGACTGGTGCCAGCCTCTGGGGTAGCCTCTGGGGTAGCCTCTGGGGGAGCCTCTGGGGTAGCCTCAAGGGGAGCCTCTGGGGTAGCCTCAAGGGGAGCCTCAAGGCTAGCCTCAAGGGTATCGTCAAATGTCATGAGATCTGTGGCAATAATGATTTCCCGGCCAATCTGGAGATCTTCTTCCTCCTCCCCCTCATCCTCCTCCCCCTCATCCTCCTCCCCCTCAGCCTCCTCATGAGGGGAGGTTTGGCCACTCCCCTCCCCTGGGGACTCCTCAACAGCCTCCTGTCTTTGGGGTGGTGCAGCAGCCTGGCCTGATGGCCCAGCAATCTCCTGGTCATCTGTGGAAGACACCAAACAATCACAGGTTTGAGGATCCACACACTTGGCACATGTTCCCTTCCCCCACCCACACATGCTAATCACCAAATAGAAAAACAAAAAGCTTACCTGGCCTCACAGGAACATCAGACTGATAACCAGGCAGGCCCACCACCTGCTCTGGCTCGAAACACCGGGCCACTGCCCATTCCTCCTCAGTCAGCCGGATGGGGCATGGTCCCCCTCCTCCAGTGCCCCTCCTATGCGCAGTGAGCTTGGCCACCTTATTGACAATTCATTATAGCCGCGAGTAGTTTTAAATTACTTTTTTTCCTTTAGAAATGTAATTTTGTGCAGAGACTGTTATAAACATGGGAAACATGCGCTACTTTACAGGCATACCCCAGGTACGAAGTTTAAAGGAATATTTCACTTTTACTGTTTCACTTTAAGCATTATTAAAATCACTGCTCCCGGAAAAAACGTCTGTTTTTAAAACTTTTTTTTTGCATTGATACATGTCCCCCGGGGCATGACCCAGGGCCCCAAACACTTTTTATGACATTAACTTGCATATTTACCTTTAAAATTAGAACTTTTGATTTCTCCCATAGACTTTTAAAGGGTGTTCCGTGGCTTTTCGAATTTGCCTCGAACACCCCAAATTGTTCGCTGTTTCAGTAAAAACTTGGGGCCAGATTCTCGTAGGGAGCGCGTATTTGCGAGCGGGCATAACGTATCTTATTTACGCTACGCCTCCGCAACTTTGACAGGCAAGTGCAGTATTCTCAAAGCAAAGTTGCGGCGGCGTATCGTAAATAGGCCGGCGTAAGCCCGCCTAATTTAAATATGGAACATGTGGGCGTGTTTTATGTTAATGTATTGTGACCCCACGTAAATGACGCTTTTTACGAACGGCGCATGCGCCGCCCGTGAAAGTATCCCAGTGTGCATGCTGCAAATAACCCGCAAAAAGCCAGTGCTTTCGACGTGAACGTAAATGACGCACAGCCCTATTCGCGAACGACTTACACAAACGACGTAATCGACGGAAAATTTTACGCTGTTCCGACGTCCATACCTAACATTGGTACGCCTCATCTACGCCTCATAGAGCAGGGGTAACTTTACGCCGGAAAAAGCCTAACGTAAACGGCGTATCTGTACTGCGTCGGCCGGGCGTACGTTCGTGAATAGGCGTATCTAGCTGATTTACATATTCTAGGCGTAAATCAGCGTACACGCCCCTAGCAGCCAGCGTAAATAAGCAGTTAAGCTACGACGGCGTAGGAGACTTACGCTGGTCGTATCTTAGAGAAATTCTGGCGTATCTGATTCTTTGAATCAGGCGCCAAGATACGACGCCTCAGACTCAGAGATACGACCGTGTATCTGGAGATACGCCGTCGTATCTCCTACGTGAATCTGGGCCATAAAGCTCATCCCTAATGGTTAGGTGGTTACTAACTTTTACCCATATTGTGTACATTGCAGGGCACACTGAGAAAAAAATATAGCTATTTTTTTAGAATGGCTAAAATTACTAGTGAGCTGTTTTTTTTGCTTTCAAATTTCTAATATATATTTACATATATTTTCATAGAATATTTTTAATGTCATGAATCTAAGAATATGATTTTCACTCCAGGAAAGAGATGGAGACCCCAACGGTGTATGAGGATTGACTGTCTCATTTTTATGCCTAACTATCTTTTTTTTTTCTTCTTAATTGTGCTTTTAGCGATCATTCTCCGCAATCCCGTTGTCTGTTATTGGCTGGATCATGTGGGGATAATTATTGTTCAGCCCGAGTAATGGGTTTGTTCTTTTGCCTAGCCATCTATTTAAAACAATTCAATAGCCTATAACAAACCAGGAAGCTCAAGGGACAATGTTAATAAAGGATGGAAATGCGGAACCCAAAGGGATGAAAATTAACAAGGACTTTGAAGCCATGATCTTCAAAGCTATGAGTGATATGAGGAAAAACAAATCTTAATTAGTTTAAAAAGATGATGTTGATGGAAAGAAAAATTATATCAAATTGCATAGTTAGAATTTTTAACTGGAGAACAATTCCAGGACAATCAAAATAATAAAATAATGCTATCTTCTCTACTCCTCCCCTGCCTGACATTCCTTAGTTTAGATGGTGCGAAGAGGCAGGACAGTAATTTAAATAGAAACTTTCATACAAAAGAAAATAACCCCCCCCCTCCCCCCAGGGCTGGCCCAAGATATTGTGCTGCCTGGGTCCAAGAATGAAATGCTGCCCCCCTTAACCACTTAAGACCCGGACCTTTAGGCAGCTAAAGGACCTGGCAAGGTTTTGCGATTCAGCTCTGCGTCGCTTTAACAGACAATTGCGCGGTCGTGCGACGTGGTTCCCAAACAAAATTGGCGTCCTTTTTTCCCCACAAATAGAGCTTTCTTTTGGTGGTATTTGATCACCTCTGCGGTTTTTATTTTTTGCGCTATAAACAAAAATAGAGCGACAATTTTGAAAAAAAATCAATATTTTTTACTTTTTTCTATAATAAATATCCCCCAAAAATATATAAAAAAACTTTTTTTTCCTCAGTTTAGGCCGATACGTATTCTTCTACCTATTTTTGGTAAAAAAATCACAATAAGCGTTTATCGGTTGGTATGCGCAAAATTTATAGCGTTTACAAAATAGGGGATAGTTTTATTGCATTTTTATTCATTTTTTTTTTTTACAACTAATGGCGGCGATCAACGTTTTTTTTCGTGACTGCGATATTATGGCAGACACTTCGGACAATTTTGACACATTTTTGGGACCATTGTCATTTTCACAGCAAAAAATGCATTTAAAATGCATTGTTTACTGTGAAAATGACAATTGCAGTTTGGGAGTTAACCACAAGGGGGCGCTGAAGGGGTTATGTATGACCTAATATGTGTTTCTAACTGTAGGGGGGTGTGGCTGTAGGTGTGACGTCATTGATTGTGTATCTCTATAAAAGGTATCACACGATCGATGCCGGCGCCACAGTGAAGAACGGGGAAGCTGTGTTTACATACAGCTCTCCCCTTTCTTCAGCTCCGGGGACCGATCGCGGGACTCCAGCGGCGATTGGGTCCCACGGCTGGGCACTAGCAGAGGACGTACCTGTACGTGCATGTGCCCAGCCGTGCCATTCTGCCGACGTAAATGTGCAGGAGGCGGTCCTTAAGCGGTTAAAAAAAACACGCCCACCAAAGGGCCCCCTCATCCATTATTTTTTATCATGATAATTCAAGCGGTTGTATACCCTTTTTTTAAATGTTTACCTACAGGTAAGCCTATAGTAAGGCTTACCTGTAGGCAAAATAAATCTCCTAAAACCAAATCGTGCCACGCCGTGCTTGAACTGAGGACTCCTGCGTGCATGAGCAGGGGGTTACGTCATGGCGGCTCTGGCGCTGTGTGTGGCCAGAGACACGATGATGTCACTCCCGCTCATGCGAGGATGAAACGTCAGGGGGGAAATGTCAGCTCCCTCTGCGTTGCTCCCTAAGTTACGTCGGCGTAGCGTAAATGGGCCGGCGTAAGCCCGCCTAATTCAAATTAGGAAGGTAGTGGGCGTGTTGTATTTAAATTAGCAGTGACCCCATGTAAATGAATTCCCGAACGAACGGCGCATGCGCGCGCATGCTCAGAATGACGTTGCATATACTCCCTAAGATACGTCGGCTCAATGCTTTCGACGTGAACGTAACCTACGCCCAGCCCCATTCACATACGACTTACGCAAACAACGTAAAATCCGATGGCTGTTCCGACGTCCATACCCTAACATGACTTACCCCTGCTTTATGAGGGATAACTATATGCCGGGCGTACGCCTTACGTAAACGGCATAGCTTACTGCGACGGGCACAAGTACGTTCGTGAATCTGCGTATTTAGGTCATTTACATATTCGATGCGTAAATCAACGGAAGCGCCCCTAGCGGCCAGCGTAAATATGCACCCAAGATACGATGGCGTAGGAGACTTACGTCGGTCGGATCAAGCTGAAATTCCGGCGTTTCTTGCATTGAGAAAAAGGCGCATAGATACGACGGCGCATCCATGGACTTACGCGGCGTATATAAAGATACGTCAGCGTAAGTCGTTCGTGAATCCGGCCCATAGTGTTTACAAATTATGTTTTTTTTGTTTTTTTTTACTAATATTGGCGGCGATCAATGACTTATATCGGGATATGGATACTTATATGGGTATCTTCACTTCACCATTTATTATCTGTGAATGATATTTTGCAATAAATTCTGAGTGACATTTTTTGAGCTACTCATCATATGGTTACTAGCATTGGGAGATTATGATCTCTTATCCACACAGTGATTCTTGACGTTCATTTGGGAGATTTTCATTTGCGGATGTTTTTATGCTCACAAGATAGTGAGACCTGTTCTTTCCAACAACTCCTAATTGTGTCCTGACGAAGCAAAACAGCGAAACCCGTTAATGCACAGGGGCTCACTGCTGTCCATATGGTGTCAACATTTTGTTCACGCCATACATTTATGTCTATTGTGTGTTAATTGTTTGTGGTTTTTTTTATTCTTTTGATACTTGGTCTGTGTGCGATTAATTGTTATCAATAAAATATATTTTTACTATACTCTCATCCATTTTGCCTCTAAAGTCCGATCTAGGGCCATTTTGGCCTCCTTTTTTCTAATATTTATCATATAAAAGTTCACAGGAAGTGACAAGAACACAGCATTTCTGGCCAAATCAACAGGTATTGTTTTTCCTCTGAGCATGTTGCATGTCCCTGATGGTGTTTGAACATCTTCCTGATAGGCTAAGGGGCAGATCTGCCCAGGCGCAGCGTATCTGAGATACGCTACGCCGCCGTAACTTACTTTTTTTGGATCCTGAAAGAATTTGCGCCGTAAGTTACGGAGGTGTAGTGTATCTCTCGCGGCGTAACGGCGCCTAATTCAAATCGGCGAGTAGGGGGGAGTATTTCATTTAAATGAAGCGCGTCCCAGCGCCAAACGAACTGCACATGCGCCGTACCTAAATTTCCCGCCATGCATTGCGCTAAATGACGTCGCAAGGACGTCATTGTTTTGACGTGGACATAAATTACGTCCAGCCCGATTCACGGACGACTTACGCAAACAATTTTTTTTTTTAAATTATATGCAGGAACGACGGCCATACTTAACATTGAGTACACCACCAAACAGCAGCTTTAACTATAAGCCGAAAAAAGACGACGTAAAAGAATGCGACGGCCGCTCGTACGTTCGTGGATCGTCGGAAATAGCTAATTTGCATACTCGACGCGGAAAACGACGGGAACGCCACCCCAGCGGACGCCGAAGAATTGCATCTTAGATCCGAAGGCATCTAACCCAGATGCATCTAACCCAGATGCCGTCGTATCTTGGTTTGAGGTTTCAAAACAAAGATACGACGCGGGAAATTTGAAAGTACGCCGGCGTATCAGTAGATACGCCGGCGTACTCTCTTTGTGGATCTGCCCCTTAGGGTTTACCAGTCTGTCTTACCTGAGTACACTGCAAATGTTGGAGGTGGCTGAGGTGATGGCCCAGTCTGTCCTAGTATGCTCCAATGGTCTCGCTTTGGGGATGGCGCATGGTTCTAGGGGTGTTTCTCAGTTTTGGACTGATGGTTACACCTGGATAGCCACATTGTAATTGGACTGTAATATAGATTCTGATATGTACTGCGCCTGATGAAGAAGCTTGGACCACAAAATGCATAGAGCTCATCGGTGACCCTCTTCTCCTCCCCCTTTGTATAGAATTTTGTTTAATGTACATGGTCCATTTTTGGACAGAGCAGTTGGTTATTTTGAATTACAAGCTTGTAGAGGGCTGGATATTTGTTTTGGGTACACCTATACCAACGATTCAGAATTTTGTCACACTTTTTTTAACAGGTTTTATGTAAAACCTCTTGCGGATCGCCCATCGTATATATACTGAGGAAGGGTGGCCTCTCTGTGTCAGATCACGTACCTAGTACGTGATCTGACGCTTCCAGGTCTGTGACGTACGTACGCACTGCCAGCGACCCACGAGCCGGTACTGCAGATTTGATGTCGGCCGACACCCATCCATTATATAGTACACAGGCAGAAAGGTTAATCTGGTTATGTAAACAAGGCAGACTGCTGTTCTATGAGAAGGGAAGGCATGGATCCTGTGGGCCTGATCCACAAAAACCCGGCGTAAGTTACACCGCCGCAAAATCTCTACCTAAGTGCCCGATCCACAAACCACTTACCTAGAAATTTTGAGCGGTGTAACTTAAATCCGTCCGGCGCAAGGCGTTCCTAATCTAATGGGGCGAGTCCCATTTAAATTAGGCGCGCTCCCGCGCCGGCGCGATTTTCCCGACGTGCTTTGTGCGAAGTTACGTTATGCCAAGTTTTGTGAATCGCGCCGGGTAAAAAAAGTTGCGTCGGGAAAAAAAAGAGATGTGGCTGGAAATTTTTTTTTTTTTTTTAAATGTTGACAGCCTCGCGGGAAAGAAGGGTCTACTTTTACAAGGTGTAAACAGTTTACACCTTGTAAAAGCAGCCCTAATTTTGCGACGGCAAACTAATACTTACGGAGAAAAAACGAAGCGTAAAAGCTTCGTGGATCTAATTTGCATACCCAACGCTGGATTTCGACGAGAAATGCCCCCAGCGGCGGCTGCGGTACTGCATCCTAAGATCCGACAGTGTAAGTCCCTTACACATGTCGGATCTTCTGCCTATCTATGTGAAACTGATTCTGTGGATCAGTTCCATAGATAGAAACAGGGATACGCCGGCGTATCAGTAGATACGCCGTCGTATCCCTTTTGTGGATCAGGCCCTGTGTTCCTGCAAAGCAGGAACATGGATCCATGCCTTGCCCTAGTTAAAGCACCTCCCCCACAGTGAGAAAGCACTGGCTAGGCACACAGTCAACCCTTTGATCGCCCCTGATGTTAATTCCTTCCCTGCCAGTGTCATTAGTACAGTGACAGTGCAGATTTTAGCACTGATCACCGTATTAGTGTCACTGGTCCCCAAAAAGTGTCAGTTAGTGGCAGATTTGTCCACCGCAATATCGCAGTCCCGCTATAAGTCACTAATCACCGCCATTACTAGTAAAATAAATAAATATATCACATAGTTTGTAGATGCTAACGTTTGCACAAACCAATCAATATACACTTATTGGGATTTTTAAACATTTGTGCAAAAAATAAAAACTGCAGGTTCATCAAATACAACTGAAAGAAAGCTCTATTTGTGTGAAAAAAGGGGCAAAAATGTATTTGGGTACAGCGTTGCACGACCACGCAATTGTCAGTTAAAGTAACGCAGTGCTTTATTGAAAAAAATGGTCTGGTCATGAAGGGGGGGGGGGGTAAATACTCCAGAGCGCACGTGGATAATCTTTTTTGTTTATGTAAATATAATATATAGGGTCGGGTGTGGCACCTTGTATACCACACATATCTCTAAAGGTATTTTCTGTAATTGCTGAAAGTGGGCCAGATTCACAAAAGAGATACGACGGCGTTTCTCCTGATACGCCGTCGTATCTCTGTTTCTATCTATGCGACGGCGTTTCTCCTGATACGCCGTCGTATCTCTGTTTCTATCTATGCGACTGATTCATAGAATCAGTTACGCATAGATAGCCATAAGATCCGACAGGTGTAATTGTTTTACACTGTCGGATCTTAAGATGCAATACCACGGCCGCCGCTGGGGGGAGTTTGCGTCGTAAACCAGCGTCGGGTATGCAAATTAGGAGTTACGGCGATCCCCGACAGTTTTTCGCGTTCGCTACGTCGCCGCTAGTCTAGTTTCCCGTCGCAAAGTTAGTCGTTTTTTTTTGGTGCCTTAACTTTACACAGCAATCGTATTGCTGTGTAAAGTATGGCCGTCGTTCCCGCGTCGAAATTTAAAAAATAACGTCGTTTGCGTAAGCCGTCCGGGAATACGGAATTACGCTACCGTTCAAAAAAATGATGTCACTTCGCGCAAAGCACGGCGGGAGTTCGGAAACGGAGCATGCGCGGTAGGTCCGGCGTGGGAGCGCGCCTAATTTAAATGGCACACGCCCATTTGAATTGGCCCGCCTTGCGCCGGAGGCCGCCGGCGTAGGTTTTCATCGCAAGTGCTTGGTGAATCAGGCACTTGCGATGAAAAATTGCGGCGGTGTAACGTATCTAGGATACGTTACGCCGCCGCGATTCTACGTGAATCTGGCCCAGTGTTCTTAAGCCAAAATTAAGAAAACGAATTCCACCACCACACCAGAGGATTGGTAAGCAGCAAAATATTTCAGTTTTGTTCTTGGGTTTATACATCATTTAGGGGCTGATGCAATAAAATTGCAAAAAAGAACCATAAAATGGTAAACCATAAAATTGCACAAGTAATAAATCTTTTAGATTTCATCTTCATCTTCAGAAACATTTAAAGCTAAAGTCCAGACACATATAAAAAAATAATGCAGACATAAATGTATGATTTTTTTTTTTTTTTTATAATTTTTAAAGCAGCCAAGGTTAAAGCAGAAATAAACCATGGAGACAGGCATTGGAAAAAGACATCACACTATTCAGGAAGTTCATCAGATTAATTAATAAGCACTCTTGGCCAGATTCACAGAAGAAATACGCCGGCGTATCTACTGATACTCCGGCGTATTTTCAAATTTCCCACGTCGTATCTTTAGTTTGAATCCTCAAACCAAGATACGACGGCTTTTGGCATCGATCCGACAGGCGTACGGCTTCGTACGCCTTCGGATCGTAGGTGTAATACTTCGGCGCCCGCTAGGTGGAGTTCGCGTCGTTTTCCGTGTCGGGTATGCTAATTAGCTGTTTACGGCGATCCACGAAGGTACGCGCGTTCGTCGCATTCTCTTACGTCGTCGCTAGTCGGCTTTTCCCGTCGTAAAGTTACACCTTCTATTTAGGTGGTGTAAAAATAGACAGGCCATGTTAAAGTATGGCCGTCGTTCCCGCGTCGAATTTCAATTTTTTTTTTTTGCGGAAGTCGTCCGGGAATAGGAAAGGACGTAACGCACGTCGCCGTTCAAAAAAACACGTCGGGGCGCCGTAATTTCACGCAAAGCACGGCGGGAAATTTCAAAACGGAGCATGCGCAGTCGGTTCAGCGCGGGAACGCTCCTAATTTAAATGATACACGGCCCATTTGAATTAGGCGGGCTTGCGCCGGACAGATTTACGCTACGCCGCCGCAACTTTACAGGCAAGTGCTTTGTGAATCAAGCACTTGCCCGTAAAACTTGTGGCGGTGTAACGTAAATGACATACGTTACGCTGCCCCAAATGTATGTGAATCTGGCCCTCTATGTAGATGTGTCATTAAACTTATGCCGCGTACACACGATCATTTTTCGGCATGAAAAAAACGTTGTTTTTCAAAAATGTCATTTAAAATGATCGTGTGTGGGCTTCACATCATTTTTCAGGTTCTGAAAAACGACAAAAAAAAAAAAAAATCGAACATGCTGCATTTTTTAACGTCGTTTAAACGATGTCGTTTTTCGGGTTGTAAAAAATTATCGTGTGTGGGCTAAAACGACGTAAAAAACCCGCGCATGCTCAGAAGCAAGTTATGAGATGGGAGCGCTCGTTCTGGTAAAACTACCGTTCATAATGGAGAAAGGACATTCATCACGCTGTAACAGACAAAAAAGCGCAAATCGTCTTTTACTAACAAGGAATCAGCTAAAGCAGCCCAAAGGGTGGCGTCATCCGCATGGAACTTCCCCTTTATAGTGCCGTCGTACGTGTTGTACGTCACCGCGCTTTGCTAGAGCATTTTTTTAAAACGATGGTGTGTAGGCAACATTGTTTTAATGATGAAGTTGGGAAAACTTCGTTTTTTTCGACATGCTGAAATTTTTTTTTTTTATGCTGAAAAATGATCGTGTGTACACGGCATTACTGTTTTTTTTACTTCATGTTTCAGAGGTTGTAGCTGTGGTGCCTCTGCGTCGCCTGCGCTGTGCAGGACTGGGCTGTCAAACTGATTACAAGACTTTAACCACTTCAATACCGGGCACTTTCACCTCCTTCCTGCCCAGGCCAATTTTCAGCTTTTATCGCTGTCGCACTTTGAATGACAATTGTGCGGTCATGCTACACTGAACCCAAAACTAAATTTTTATCATTTTGTTCACACAACTTGACCTTTCTTTTGGTGGTATTTAATCACCATTGGCTTTTAAATGTTTTTCTAAATAAATAAAAACAATGAACATTTTGAAATGAAATGTAAAATATTTATAAAATGTTGCAAATAAATAATTTTTCATTCCCAGGTAATGACTAAGCACTAACATTTGCGCAAAACTTTGGTAGTCCTCCCATGGGCCGGAGGGTCTTTTTTCATACCAGTCCTTATTATCAACTTATTTATAATGGATAGTTGAGTCATATAATATTTGATTGATAAATTTTCTGAAAGGTATATCATTTATAAACAAAAATATACATTTAACATACATGTTATTATTTATTCATATACCGTATTTATCGGCGTATACCGCGCACTTTTTCCCCTTAAAATCAGGGGGAAATTGTGGGTGCGCGATATACGCCGATCCCCGCTGTCTCTGAGCCGCTAGCCTAGAGCCGAGCCGAATGTACTGCGCACTCGCCTAGGCTCGGCCACGCTCGGCTCCGCCCGCCGCAGCCTAGAGCCGAGCCTAGCCGAGTGTACTGCGCACTCGGCTAGGCTCGGCCGCGCTCTGCTCCACCTGCAGCCACACGAGAGGAGTCGCGAGAAGCCGAGACAAGCCCAGAGGAGCCGAACACACAGGAAATCCGGCTCCTCTAGACTCGCGCCAATTCCAAAAAACGAACAGCGGACATGCTGGACGGAGACGGACACCTGGATGGAGGCCGCAGACGGACACCTCCAAAGCCGCAGACGGACACGCTGGACGGAGACGGACACCTGGATGGAGGCCGTAGACGGACACCTCCAAAGCTGCAGACGGACACCCACAAGGCTGGACGGACCCCGCGCAAGGCCGCAGACAGACGCCGGACAAGGCCTCCGATGGACGCAGGGCAAAAATGTATCTTTTCTTTTTTTTTTCATTCTAAGCTTGGGGTGCGCGTTATACGGCGACGCGCGGTATACCCCAATAAATACAGTATTTTTTTTTTCTCTTCCTCTTCTTCCCCTCCCTTTTTCCTTGAGGGATACAGTAGCCATTTATTAGTCAAATACTGATTGTTGATAGATACTTTGATTACATATGTAGATGACATGTGACTTAAGTGTATTTTTACTCTAATGCCGCATACACACGACCGTTTTTCGGGTTGTAAAAAATGATGTTATTTTTTAATGTCATTAAAAACGGTTGTGTGTGGGCTCCAGAGCATTTGTCACGATGTAAAAAATGGGCATTAAAAATTTCGAACATGCTCTAATTTTTCACAACGTTTTTAACGTCGTAAAAAATGGTTGTGTGTGGGCTTTTACGACGTGAAAAAAATGTGCATGCTCAGAAGCAAGTTATGAGACGGGAGCGCTCATTCTGGTAAAACTAGCCTTCGTAATGGAGATAGCACATTCATCATGACATTGATTTGGTTTTACACAGAGTCAAACCATAAACATAATGTGAAACGCTCACCAAAATTTTTCGATGCTGCTTTAAACGAGTTTATAGAGCTGCCCACCCCATATGGTGCAGTGCTGGTTGACTGATATGATACACCCCTGAAAGCAGTGGAAAAGGGAGTTACCGCTCCAGGTGGGTATGCTGGACAATCAATAGCTTCTCAGGAGACCAGGAGTGCCGGCAATGCACAAGGCAAATTGTAAAGGCTAGAAGAATGGACAGCCGCACTTCCAAAAAACCCTTAGGTTGTCTTTATTTAAAAAAATGGCAGTGTGAACCGCGTAGGCTGCTATCTCCACTGTTTTGCTGTACTTTGTAGTGCATTTGCCATTTTTAAAATAAAGACAACCTAAGGGTTTTTTGGAATTTGCCTGAAAGCAGTGGGGTGAAGACCCTGATAATGGATAAATTGGACCCACAAAATTCTATCTATCTATGTAAATTCAGTAAGAACCCCCCGTTTTGTTGATTACCTCACGTCTTGTTTAGGACCTTTCTATTTATACATCAGTCTTACTCTGACAATGTCCAATGTCTTAATATATAAGGTTACATGATTGTTCTAGCAATAGGCAATACTTAATAACTTCATAGTTACAGTTTTCTACAAATTTCTTTTTAGTTACCTGGCGCATTCCCACATTCTGCCCCGCTGCAATTTTGTGGGTCCAATTTATCCATTATCCGGGTCTTCACCCCACTGCTTTTAGGGGTGTATCATATCAGTCAACCAGCACTGCACCATATGGGGTGGGCAGCTCTATAAACTCATTTAAAGCAGCATCAAAAAATTTTGGCGAGCGTTTCACATTATAATGTTTATGGTTTGACTCTGTGTAAAACCAAATCAATGTTATTATAGCCGACAATTTAACTGAAACTGTTTTTCTCTTTATACAATTTAGAGGCTCCTGATGAAGCGATTACATATCGCGAAACATGTAGAGCACAAGTCTTTCATTGTGGATCTGGTGGACCTCCTATCGAGGAGATAATTATACTCAATATAGGCAGTTACTATTTAGACATCTCTATAGCCAATTACCTACATTATTATTGAGTAACTCCTGTTAGAGGGTCACTGGCTGTTCCCAACATTGTATTGTAGTTATTAACATTTTTCTCTTTCTATTTCTTATGTATTTAAATGTTATTTCTTGTACTTGAAGTCCAGTTTCATCGGTCCAAACCATCCGTGTGTACGGCCCATCGGTCTGTTGTCCTTCGGACAAAAATTTAAGAATTTGCTTTAAAATCGAACCGATTGACCGCTGACCAATAGGTCCAAACCGATGGTGAGTACACAAAAGCATCGGTTCAAAACCCGCGCATGCTCAGAATCAAGTCGACGCATGCTTGGAAGCATTGAACTTCGTTTTTTTCAGCACGTCGTGTGTTTTCCGTCACCACGTTCTGACCCGATCGGATTTTGAACTGATGGTGTGTACGCACATCAGACCGCCAGGCCACTTCAGCGATGAACCGATGAAAACGGTCCGTCGGACCATTCTCATCGGTTTGGACCGACCGTGTGTACGCGGCCTGATAGTATATGAGGAATGGGGGGTGTTGGGGCGCTTGCCAATAAATTAACAAAAAGGTAACTAGCAATCAATAAAGTGCAATGTGCTCACTGATGGTAAATAAATAATGCTATCCAATAAATGCAGTGATACCGGAATCACTGTATTTATTGGATAGCATTATTTATTTACCATCAGTGAGCACATTGCACTTTATTAATTGCTAGTTACCTTTTTGTTAATTTATTGGCAAGCGCCCCAACACCCCCCATTCCTCATACCCTCAAACCTAAACCACATTCTATTTCAAAATGGAGGAGAATCTGCACATCATTTTGGTAGGACAGCAATCCTACTTGCAGAATGATCACACAAAACCAATTGGAAAAATATTATATTCTGCCACCTTATTGGTTATGAAATTGTAAAACAAGTCTGATAAGTAACTTAAAGCGGGGGTTCACCCTAAAAACGATTTTCTAACATTACATCCAGCTCACTCTCTACATTGACAGTATGCCGTTATTTTATTTTTTATTTTTTGCTGTACATACCTCGTACAGCTATTTTCTTCCCCGGCTTCTGGGTAGGGCCCCCCGCGGGAGTGGGCATTCCTATCCAGCAGGTGATTGACGTGATGACAAAAACGACCTCCACCCGTCGCATAAGGAGCATCACGGGTTGCTGAAAGAAGCCGAACGTCGGTGTGCAGGCGCCGTATATCGCCGACTCGCCGTTCGGCTTCTTTCGGCAACCCGTGACGCTCCTTATGCGATGGGTGGAGGTCGTTTTTGTCATCACGTCAATTACCTGCTGGATAGGAACGCCCACTCCCGCGGGAGGCCCTACCCGGAAGCCGGGGAAGAAAATAGCTGTACGAGGTATGTACAGAAAAAAAAACTAATGGCATACTGTCAATGTAGAGAGTGAGCTGGATGTAATGTTAGAAAATCGTTTTTAGGGTGATGAAGTTGGGAAAACGTCGTTTTTTTCGACATGCTGAAAAACATTTTTTTTTATGCTGAAAAATGATCGTGTACGTGGCATTACTGTTTTTTTTAACTGATTACAAGACTGTTTTTTTTTAACTGATTACAAGACTGTCAAACTGATTACAAGACTTTAACCACTTCAATACCGGGCACTTTCACCTCCTTCCTGCCCAGGCCAATTTTCAGCTTTTAGCGCTGTCGCACTTTGAATGACAATTGGCCGGTCATGCTACACTGAACCCAAAACTACATTTTTATCATTTTGTTCACACAACTTGACCTTTCTTTTGGTGGTATTTAATCACCATTGGCTTTTAAATGTTTTTCTAAATAAATAAAAACAATGAAATGAAATGTAAAATATTGATAAAATGTTGCAAATAAAACATTTTTCATTCCCAGGAAATGACTAAGCACTAACATTTGCGCAAAACTTTGGTAGTCCTCCCATGGGCCGGAGGGTCTTTTTTCATACCAGTCCTTATTATCAACTTATTTATAATGGATAGTTGAGTCATATAATATTTGATTGATACATTTTCTGAAAGGTATATCATTTATAAACAAAAATATACATTTAACATACATTATTTATTCATATACCGTATTTATCGGCGTATACCGCGCACTTTTTTCCCCTTAAAATCAGGGGAACATTGTGGGAGCGCGATATACGCCGATCCCCGCTGTCTCTGAGCCGCTAGCCTAGAGCCAAATCGAGTGTACTGCGCACTCGGCTAGGCTCGGCCACGCTCGGCTCCGCCCGCCGCAGCCTAAAGCCGAGCCGAGCCGAGTGTACTGCGCACTCGGCTAGGCTCGGCCACACTCGGCTCCACCCGCAGCCACATGAGAGGAGTCGCGAGAAGCCAAGACAAGCCGAGAGGAGCCGAACACACAGGAAATCCGGCTCCTCTAGACTCGCGCCAATTCCAAAAAACGAACACCGGACATGCTGGACGAAGATGGACACCTGGATGGAGGCCACAGACGGACACCTCCAAAGCCGCAGACGAACACGCTGGACGGAGACGGACACCTGGATGGAGGCCGCAGACGGACAAGGCCTCTGATGGACGCAGGGCAAAAATGTAAGTTTTCTTTTTTTTTCCTTTCTAAGCTTGGGGTGCGCGTTATACGCTGATGCGCGGTATACCCCAATAGATACAGTAATTTTTTTTCTTCTCTTCCTCTTCTTCCCCTTCCTTTTTTTTGCTTGAGGGATACAGTAGCTACTTATTAGTCAAATACTGATTGTTGATAGATACTTTGATTACATATGTAGATGACATGTGACTTAAGTGTATTTTTACTCTAATGCCGCATACACACGACCGTTTTTTGGGTTGTAAAAAATTATGTTTTTTTTTAATGTCATTAAAAACGATTGTGTGTGGGCTCCAGAGCATTTTTCACGATGTAAAAAATGGCCATTAAAAATTTCGAACATGCTCTAATTTTTCACAACGTTTTTAACGTTGTCGTTTTTAACGTCGTAAAAAATGGTTGTGTGTGGGCTTTTACGACGTGAAAAAAACGTGCATGCTCAGAAGCAAGTTATCATTTTGGTAGGACAGCAATCCTACTTGCAGAATGATCACACAAAACCAATTGGAAAAATATTATATTCTGCCACCTTATTGGTTATGAGATTGTAAAACAAGTCTGATAAGTAACTTAAAGCGGAGGGTTCACCCTAAAAACGATTTTCTAACATTACATCCAGCTCACTCTCTACATTGACAGTATGCTGTTAGTTTTTTTTTTTTTTGCTGTACATACCTCGTACAGCTATTTTCTTCCCCGGCTTTTGGGTAGGGCCTCCCGCGGGAGTGGGCGTTCCTATCCAGCAGGTGATTGACGTGATGACAAAAACTACCTCCACCCGTCGCATAAGGAGCGTCACGGGTGGCCAAAAGAAGCCGAACGTCGGTGTGCAGGCGCCGTATAGCGCCGACTCGCCGTTCGGCTTCTTTCGGCAACCCGTGACGCTCCTTATGCGACGGGTGGAGGTCGTTTTTGTCATCACGTCAATCACCTGCTGGATAGGAACGCACACTCCCGCGGGAGGCCCTACCCGGAAGCCGGGGAAGAAAATAGCTGTACGAGGTATGTACAGAAAAAAAAAACTAATGGCATACTGTCAATGTAGAGAGTGAGCTGGATGTAATGTTAGAAAATCGTTTTTAGGGTGAACCCCCGCTTTAATTTAGTAGAAATGCTGGGGATGTGCTGTATTTCTACTTTACGGTATTTTTTGCGTGATTATATACAATCAAAACATCATCAATTTTAGCAGTGAAATCCCCCAGATAAACACGCTGGATTTCATGTAATATTCTTTATTGAAAAAGTTTTCCAGACTTGGCTGTGACCACTTGAGTTTCACAAATGTTAACCTTGGTGGACCTTTTCCCGGCATCAGTACAAAAGATGGTTATTAGCAGTTACAAGTATCTTATTAAATATATTCAGAAGCAGGCTGCGCATATATTACCGCTGCTATGAGAACAGAAGAGGAAATTCTCTCTCTTTCCTTCCACAAACGTTACTATTAAAAATAAATAGAATGATCTCAAAGACTATAAGGAAGGAAGGGGAACGGCAAGGGAGGAAAGGGAGGGAAGGAGAAAGCAATTAAGGAAGAGAAAATGGATGGGAGAAGAAGAGTAAGGAAGAGATTAGGGAAAGAGAAAAGAAGGAAGGAGGGGTCGAGGATAGAAAGGGAGGGAGGAAAAGAGGGAAAGATGAAAGGAGAATGGGGGGGGGGGGTAAGGTAGAAGGAAATGACGGGAGGCAGGGGAGTAAAAAGGAAATAAGGGATAAAGGAGCTGAGAAGATAAGGAAAGAAAGAAAAGAATAGTAAGGGTGGATTAAATGAATGAAAGAAACAGAACAAAAAGAAAGGAAAGAAGAATGAGGCCTCGTACACACGACCGAGTTTCTCGGCAAAAACCAGCAAGAAACTTGCTGGGAGATATTTTTTTACCGAGGAAACCGGTCGTGTGTACATTTTCGTTGAGGAAACTGTCGAGGAACTCAACGAGCCAAAAAGAGAGCAAGTTCTCTATTTCCTCTACGGGAGTCTCAAATTGGCTCATCAAGTTCCTCGATGGACTGGTTTTCAACAAGAAACTCGAGCGTGTGTATGCTAAGAAACCCGCGCTTGCTCAGAATAAAGTATGAGACGGGAGTAAAAGTAGCATTTGTAATGGAGGTAACACATTTTTCAAGCTGTAACAGACTGAAAAGTGCAAATAGTCTCTTACCAAACTTTTACTTAACACGCAAACACATGAGATTAGCAAAAGAAGCCCCAAGAGTTGTGCCAGTGGACTCGAACTTCCCCTGCCGTCTTATGTGTTGTAGTCACCGCGTTTGAGAACGAGGAGATTTTGTCTTGACTGTGTGTACGCAAAGCAAGCTTGTCGAGTTTCTCGACAAGCCTAACAAGGAACTCGACGAGGAAAATTATGTGTTTCGCCCGTCGACGTCCTCGGTCGTGTGTACGAGGCCTAAAAGATGGTGGGTAGTGAGGTAGGGTGGGACATGAGAGGGACAGGCTAAAATGAAGGAAAGGGGAAAGGAAAATACAGGAAAGTAAAAGGAAGGGATGGTAAAATACAGGAAAGGAAAGAAAAGGAAAAGGGAAATAAATAAATAAATAGGAAATGGAAAAGGAGAAGGAAAAAGCACAAGGATGGGAAAGGGCAAGGAAAGAAGGATAGGAAAAAGGAAAGAGAAAAAAAAAAGGTAGGGGAAGTGAAAGGGAAAGGGGAAGGAGAATGAGAAGGAAAAGGAGAAGGAACAGGAACAGGAAAAGGTGAAAGAAAAGGTAAAAAAAGAAAAAGAAAAAGGAGTAGGTAAAGGAAAAGGGGAATGGAATGGGGAAGAGCAAATAGAAAGGGGAATGAAAAGGAAAAAGGACAAGGACAGAAAAGGGAAAGGGAAAGGGAAGGAGAAGGATAGGAAAAGGGTAAGGCCTCGTACACACGGACGGACTGTCCGCTGAAAACGGTCCGCCGGACCGTTTTTAGCTGACATGTCCGCCCGGAGATTTCTGCCTGATGGTTGTACACACCATCAGACAGAAATCCGCGCGTACACGATATGCGGTGACGTGGCCGCACCGTCGCCGCGATGATGACGCGGAGACGTGCGCGGCCCTGGAAGTTCAATGCTTCCACGCATGTGTCTAATCACTTCGACGCATGCGAGGGATGGCGGCCGATCGGACATGTACGGTGAGTCTGTACAGACGACCGAACATGTCCGACAGACAGGCTTCCAGCGGACATGTTTCTTAGCATGCTAAGAAACATTTGTCCGCTGGAAAACGGTCGGCTGGACAAATGTCCGCTGGAAACCTGTCCGGTCGGCCGTACACACGACCGAACATGTCTGCTGAAACTGGTCCGCGGACCAGTTTCAGCAGACATGTTCGGTCGTTTGTACAGGGCCTAAGAGAAAAGAAAAAAGGGGAAGGGAAGGGAGAAGGAGATAGGAGAAGGAACAAGTGAAGGAAAAGGAAAGGGGGAAGGGAAATGGGAAGAGGAAATGGAAAGGGGAAGGAAAAAGGGAAAAGGAGAAGGTAAAGGAAAAGGGGAAGGGACATGGGAAGAGGAAAGGAGGGAAAGGGGAAGGAAAAGGGAAAAGGAGAAGGGAGTCAGAAAAAAGTATGGAGGAGTAAAGTAGGATAGGATGGGAAGTAAGAGAGGATGGATGCAATGAAGGTAATTAAAGGAGACAAACGGGTTCTGGGAAAGAATAAGACAGAGAAAGGAAAGGTAAAGAAGAAAGGAAACCTAGGAAGTGGGTGCAAAGTGAGAACGCAAGAATTGTTGAAAGAAATTAAACTAAAGAAGAAAAAGAATATAAAGCTCATACAACTTTACTTCAGAATGGGATGAAGTAAGAAATCTTCTCATACTATAAACATTTCCTATTTTTCTCCGACTTTACAATCCACTTTTTATGATTGAACTTTGCTCATAAATCTAGTTGATAACATTCTTGCAAAATGCTCCAAGCTTTTATTCGGCACGGTCTGCCAGTTTACATGATGATAGTATTACTACACTTTAGACACAGATGTCTAATATACAGCAGGTAACATGTGTAGGTGTGTGGGAGTATAGCAGAGCCTCCCATCAAGACCTCTATGTGGATATTAGTACATAATATATAGCTCTCAGCAAGGGTGAACTCCGTGACTGGAGTGAAGACATACAGCAAGAGTGCTTTCTTATTCTGCACGTTTGCTTTGTTGCCATGGCAGAGCTCTTAAGCTTTTTGCTGTGCTTGATAAAAAAATGGTAAAATAATAATAATCACAAATTTGTCTTTTTTTTTTTCCTAACAGCACCTTTTAGCATAGACAGCTTTTTATTGAAATTTTTACAAAAATATACATTTAACATACATTATTTATTCTTATACCGTATTTATCGGCGTATACCGCGCACTTTTTTCCCCTTAAAATCAGGGGAACATTGTGGGAGCGCGATATACGCCGATCCCCGCTGTCTCTGAGCCGCTAGCCTAGAGCCAAATCGAGTGTACTGCGCACTCGGCTAGGCTCGGCCACGCTCGGCTCCGCCCGCCGCAGCCCATACTTTTT
Source organism: Rana temporaria (assembly GCF_905171775.1). NCBI lineage: Eukaryota > Metazoa > Chordata > Amphibia > Anura > Ranidae > Rana > Rana temporaria. The sequence goes on along the minus strand of NC_053490.1, from coordinate 23,889,896 downwards.
TGTGAAGTAGAAGGAAAATTATAAATGTTTTTTTTTTTTTTTACAAATAAATATGTGAAAAGTGTGGGGTACATTTGTATAGCGCCCCCCCGGAGTCAATAATTTGTAGAACCGCCTTTCCCTGCAATTACAGCTGCAAGTCTTTTTGGGGATGTCTCTACCAGCTTTCCACATCTAGAAAATACATTTTTGCCCATTCTTCTTTGCAAAATATCTCAAGTTCTGTCAGATTGGATGGAGAGTGTCTGTGAACAGCAATTTTCAAGTCTTGCCAGAGCATCTCAATTGGATTTAGGTCTGGACTTTGACTGGGCCATTCCAACACATGAATATGCTTTGATCTAAACCATTCCATTGTAGCTCTGGCTGTATGTTTAGGGTCGTTGTCCTGCTGGAAGGGGAACCTCCTCCCCAGTTTCTAGTCTTTTAAAGACTCTAAAGCCGCATACACGCGATCGGAATTTCCGATGGCATAAAATCCGATGAAATTTTCCATCAGAATTTCGATGAAGCTGCCTTCCATCAGCCTTGCATACACACTGTCAGACTAAATTCCGACCGTCCAAAATGCTGTGACATAAAACACTACGAGGAGACGAGAAAAATGAATTTCAATGCTTCCGAGCATGCGCCGACTTGATTCTGAGCATGCGTGTGTTTTTTCTCCGTCGGAGTTGCACACAGACAATAGGAATTTCCTATCATTTTTTTTTCCCATCGCAAAAAAAATAACACAGGTTCTATTTCTAAAGACAGACGGAAAAAAGTCGGTTAGGAATCCATCGGTTAAATTTAAAGCAAGTTGGCTTTTTTTTAACCGATGGTTAAATAACCTATGGGGCCCACACATGATCGGTTTTGACCGATGAAAACAATCCACCAGACCGTTGTCCTCTGGTTAACCTATCATGTTTTCGAGGCCTAAAGTATCCAGATTCACTCTGCTAATCCTTTTAAACTCCAGACCTCAAGAGGGGTGCCTCCAAAAAGCAACGTACCCTAGTTTAAAAGGCACAGCTACTGAGAAGACAATACTATAGAAAGGAAAAAATATAAATATTACTTTAGCATTCTTTTTCCTGCAGTTTTCACAAGGCCTTTACTCCTTGTTTTTTTAGCATCAAAAAACATCATTGTGACACAAAAGGATCCATGGACACATCTCAACTGTATGAAGTTGGATAGAGAATTTTTTTTTTTTTTTTTTTTGTGCTTTAAATCATCAGCAGCCATCAGTATAGCTTTAATAGACCACTTAAAGCAGAGCTCCACCAAGAAAAAAAAACAAAATTCTAAAATGCTGCAAAAAAATGTTGCTAGGCAGATCGTTTTTTTTTTTTTTTAAAGCGGACCTCTGCTTTAAAGAGGAAGTAAATCCTGATGGGTTTTACTTCCTCTTTTGTTCCCTGCAAAGCCTGCCAATTAAAAGCATAATGGGCTAGTATGCATTGCATAGGGGTAGGGTAAGGGAGAGGAAGGAAGAGTAGGGACCCAGGATAGCTGGAGACACCAGTTAGAGGCAACCCACGCTTGTAAGAAGGAGATTAGGGAAGGAATACGTCAACCATGGTTCTCAAATTTTAAGGAACTTAGCGTGTGTGTCTTTAAGAATACTGGACATTCGTTTATTAAGCATCATGACCGTCAAAAAGTCTCTCACTCCCTGGAAGGGGACTGTAGGTTTCTTACAGGCCTGGGTGATCATCATTTTAGCTACTATAAACAGGTAGGATGCCAATTTTTATTGACAAGTAAATAAGCCCGGGATAGGCAATGAAGTAAAGCAAATTTAGCCTCTGAAATATTCAGATAGAACCAAGAGTACATTAAACTAAAAACTCAGGACCAAAAGCCCACCAGTCGTAGGCAGGTCCACCGGGTATGCAAAACATCCACACAATGGAAAGAGCGATCACTAGAAGTTGGGTTGGCATTGACAACACGGGCCAGAAACCCAGTCCAGTACCACCGCAATAACACTTTGTACGCCACCTCTAAGATGGCAGTATGGAGTGAACATCTAGCAACTGAAGACCAAGCCCTGCTCCAATCCGCTGGATCGATCTCAGTACCCAAATCTCGTTCCCACTGAGCCACATACAAAAGTGGAGTGAACTATTTTTTTCTATTCTATTCTATTTTATTATTTTCTGTTCCTTTATTCACACTTGTAATCACTATTGGAAGCCTGCTTGACAGGGTGACAACAAAAGAGTACATCTGGGAGACAGGGACAAAGTGTTTCCACTGAGGACAAGGGGGCACTCTTTACGTCTAGAGGAAAAAAGAGATTTCATCTCCAAATACGGAAAGGTTTTTTCACAGTAAGAGCTGTGAAAATGTGGAACAGACTCCCTCCAGACGTGGTTCTGGCCAGCTCAGTAGATTGCTTTAAGAAAGGCCTGGATTATTTCCTAAATGTAAATAATATAACTGAGTACTAAGATTTGTAGGTAAAGTTGATCCAGGGAATATCCGATTGCCTCTCGGGGGATCAGGAAGGATTTTTTTCCCCTGCTGTAGCAAATTGGATCATGCTCTGCTGGTGTTTTTTGCCTTCCTCTGGATCAACTGTGGGTATGGAGTTGGGTGTATGGGATTGTATTGTGTTTTTTATTTTGTTTGTTTATTTTTTTTATGGTTGAACTTGATGGACTTGTGTCTTTTTTCAAAGTGACTAACTATGTAACTATGTAACTATGTAACTATTAAGGCAAATGTCACCTTCATGTTAAACCAGGTAATGGTATTATTTTACTGAATTCTTCATATTTAAATATATGAAAAATGTATTTCAAAGTGACATTAACATTGTAAAGCTAATATGAGGTTTCAGTGATTTTATTTTTAGTATGTTCCTTTATTTTATTCTTCTAAGATACATAGCAAAATCGCAAAGTTCTTGGCACCAGTTACTTCTTCCGGAAAACTTCTCCCATCCAAGCTGAATAACTGCCGTATGAATAATTAGGACATTCTGTCGAAGACTGTATCATTATTTTAAAAGTCCCTCATAAACTACAGAATAGAGAGAAGTGTTCAGGCACATAATGGCACGCTAGTTATGACTTTTACTCCAGTGAGTTTTTTTCTCAGTTAAATGTCACAAGCATGATTTGAATGTCTACAAAGTCAGCAACTGGTAAAAATATTCGCCGGCGGTGTTGTCTTTCGTTTGGTGATTTGAAATGACACCCAGGAGCTTTCCGTGTGCCAAACAGTAAGGGTGGAGGAAAAAAATAACAAGATGCAAAAGAGAACTGTACAATTACTTTTCCTGCACACATTAAGGCTGATTTACTAAGGGTGTTGCGAATGTTCACACAATAAATTGTGAGAAGATTCAATTATCCAATCATGTGAAAAGAAAATTCTTGTTGACTTATTTCCCAAGCATAGGTTTGGATAATTCAATTAAATCTTCAGACAATAACTCATTTAGTGAATGAGGCCTCGTACACACGACCGAGGAACTCGTCGTAAATGAAACATCGTTTTCCTTTCCATCGTTAGGCTTGTCGTGAAATTTGACAAGCTTTCTTTGAGTACACACTGTCAAGACCAAATCTCCTCGTTCTCAAACGCGGTGATGTACAACACATACAACGGCAGGGGAAGTTCGATTCCACTGGCACAACCCTTGGCTGCTTTTGATAATCTCATGTTACTGCGTGTTAAGTAAAAGTTTGATAGGAGCTGATTTGCACTTTTCAGACTGTTACAGCGTGACAAATGTGCTATCTCCATTACAAACGCTACTTTTACCGAAGGTGCGCTCCCGTCTCATACTTTATTCTGAGCATGCGCGGGTTTCTTAGCATACACACGATCGTGTTTCTCGTCGTAAACCAGCCCGACGAGAAACACGGCGAGGAAATTGAGACTCCCAACGAGGAAAAAGAGAATCTTTTTTTCTCGTTGAGTTCCACGACAGTTTTCTCGATGAAAAACATACACACGACCGGTTTCCTCAGCAAAAAAGCTCTGCCACCAAGTTTCTTGATGGATTCTGTTGAGGAAAATGGTCGTGTGTACGAGGCCTCAGACTTATAAGCTAGTCTACAATTTCCGAGTAAATGACCCCTTGTCTCCATCCCTGGCTCCACAGGACAAATTTATTTGGAAATTTCTGTGGTTCCCATTCCTGACTCTGTGGTACTCCGGAATAAAAAATGGACCCCTGTTCCCATCACAGGAAATTTCTCTGTAGCTTAATTTCTTACTCAGCAGTATATCTGTAGTGAAAATATCAATCTCCTTTCTATCCCTCACTCAGCAGTAAGGATGAGTGAAATTGTCATGTTCTATAAGAAGGAGCACAGTGGAGACCACCTGATTTCGGGATATGTCTTGAATACCTCAACTAGGAAATCTCCCCATTGAAATTCCAGACTTCAGTACACCTGAGGTTTTGTGTCTTCCAGGTCTTGCTGTTACATTTTCCATAATATAACATTTCATAATGGAACCTTTCATAATGGGCACAACAGGTGTGCAGACCTAGGAACTCTAACTTCTAGGTCGTAAAATACTCCAGCATCTGACTTTGTATATATGCCTTGAATACCCCAACTAGGCACGCTCCCCACTGTTTTTCCTGAGTCCTGAATAGAATACCCAAGGAATTTTGTGTTCTAGATCAGTCTTTTTCAACCAGGGTGGCCAGGCACCTCTGGATGCCTCCATGGTGCCTTGGCAAAATGCCTTAAAATTGCTAAACAATTGTATACAAGCCAGCAAGTGGGCCAAGCCTGCCTTTTTTTTTAAATCAGATATTATTATTTTTTTTATATGCAAACAACATATACAGACAAATTGTACAAACAAACTCACCTTAAATAAAACACAACCCAAGGAATAAAAAAAATCCCCAAACCATCCCACCTCAACAAAGCCCACCCTATCCCCCAACCGCCACACTGTTCTTGGAGTATGTATGGGGAAAAAAAGAAGAGAAAAAAGGACAGAAAAAACAGCATCCAATATTACAAAGTATATAGTACCTATTAGTTTACATGATAACTAGTCCATGGATTGAAGCCATCTTGACCAGGTAGCATCAAACTTACTCATGGAATTCCTTAGGGAGTATGTATGTTTTTCAAAAAGAATAATCCTATTGATATCTAAATTTCACTCAGATATGGTCGGTGGATAGGGAGAGGTCCAATTAAGAGCAATCTGTCTATGGGCAACAAAAAATGCGCGTCTTATAGTGTTATCAATAAAGGAGGTATAAATAGACGTATCTCAGTTACCAATAGACATATAAGTGGTTCAACCGGAATGTTAATATCCAATAGCCCGTTTAGGGTACCAATCACCTCCACCCAGTATCTTTGAAGTTTCGGACACCTCCACAAAAGATGTATTAGCATACCTGTATTACCACATCTAGCACAGGCTGGCTCAGATTTCAATCCAATTGCATACAGAAATTGGGGAGTTTTATAAACTGCCTTTTAGTTACAACTTTCTAGCCGCTGGTGCCCTAACAACAGTGACATCATCGGTTGATAAGGAGGACATTGGGCACCTGCACAGCATCCTAGTTTGTCCCTCTCTTGTCCCTATCTGTCAGCACAGGGGTCATATCAGCTGAGTGAGGGAGAGAAACTGAAGTAGTCATTGCCAGTATGCAAAGGTGTATTTGCATTGAAAGAATAAATTGACATCAATGTTAGAAGTCCTACATTTGTTTATGTTGCTGCATTATGTAAAACAAGTAATTTAGTTTCATACATTTTAGAATGGGGTGCCTCGAGATTGTGCAGAACTTTAAAGAGTGCCTTGACTGGAAAAAGATTAAAGGAACACTAAAGGTTCTTTTTTTATTAGATCAATTGATTGCTGTAAGCAAGAGCATTTAAATATCACTTGCCTCGTTTTTCCTTTTGACCTCCAAAATACAGTAATCCAGGTTTGAAAATGCCATTTCCTGTCTCTAATCTTCTTGCTTTCCACCAGCATCTGAGCTGTTTTGCATGGTGGAAAGCAGAATGTGCTCACCCCCTTCCTATGACTACAGCCCTGCGTGAAGATGCTCTCTTATCCCTCATAGGCATGGAGGCTAAGCCTAATGGGAACTGTAGTTCCCATTAAGCCGTGATGTAGCAAGAATGAATGTGCACCGCAAACCAGGAAGTCAGTGGCCCGAATTCAAAGAGCAATTGCGCCTGCGTAACCATAGTTACGCAGCGCAATTGCTTACTTGCGCCGGCGTAACAAATGCTCCTGATTCAGGAACCTTGTTACGCCGACTGCAGCCTAAGATATGCGTGGCATAAGGCTCTTATGCCCTCATATCTTAGGCTGCATTCTTGCGATGGCCGCTAGGTGGCGTTCCCGTTGTGCTCAGCGTATAGTATGCAAATTGCATACTAACGCCGATTCACAACGTTACGCGAGCCCTGCGTATGCAGTTTACGTAGTTTGCGTACTGCGGTTTTCGCATAAGGCTGCCCCTGCTATTAGCAGGGGCAGCCAATGTTACGTATACCCGTCGTTCCTGCGTCGCAAAATTTTAAATTTACGTAGTTTGCATAAGTGAATCGTGAATGGCGCTGGACGCCATTTATGTTCACTTTGAAGCAAATGACGTCCTTGCGACGTCATTTACCGCAATGAATGTGGAGAAAGTTTTCCCGACGGAGCATGCGCTCTACGCTCGGCGCGGGAACGCGCCTAATTTAAATGATTCATTTAAATTGCGCGCGCTTACGCCGGGCATTTTGCCGGAGCGCCCACGCAATTTAACGCTCCGTGAATCGCGGGTAGCACAGAAATTTTGTGGGGGCGCAGGGCAAAAACGGTGCCCTGCGCCTACGTAAAAAAAGCGCAGTTGTTACTGAATCTACCCCAGTGAGAATAATGATTCAGGAGTGCTGGAGGTGAATAAAACAGCTCGATTTCAACAGGTATCAAACTAGTTATAATGCAAAACATTACTTTTTACATTATCAGCTACTGTCAGACCTTAATTTAGGAGGAAAATATTTTTGTCTTTACAACCCCTTTAAGTGACACTGTTCTAGATCTTCCGGTTACATTTTTCATACTATAAAATAACAAAAAAATTCCAGCAGGGACATTTGAACCTTTCATAATGGGCCTGACAGGTGAGCAGGCCTAGGCACTGTAAATTGCCAGATGGTGTAACACAACATCTAAAAAAAACAGAAAAATCAGTATTGATCTGACCCTTGAAACTATATGGAAAATGTACACATGAAATACAGGCAGATACTTAGCCATCATGCTATACCATCAGGGTGGCGTATGATTGGCCCCAAAGTTATTCTGCAGCAGGACCCCAAACTTTCAGGTAATGTCATTAAGAACTATCTTCACTTACTTACTTACTTACTGAATGACATATCGGTATGGATGTCACACCACTTCCTCAAGCTCAATCTTTCTAAAACTGAGCTTATATTTCCTCCTTCATGGTCCCCCCTGTGACTTCACCATTAATATCAACAACACAACCATTGGTCCCTCCACACATTCCAGGGTGCTGGGTGTAATCCTTGACTCGGAGCTCTCCAATCCAACCACTGGCTAAATCCTGCCGCCTTAACCTCCGCAACATCTCCAGAATTCGACCCTTCCTGAGTCCTGACTAATGACACCACAAAGCAACTAGTTTAACTCCTGGATTGTTTCCCGCCTTGACTACTGCAACTCTCTCCTTAATGGCCTACCCTTAAGCAGGCTACCCCCCCCCCCCCCTTCAGTCTATTATGAATTCTGCTGCTGGACTAATACACCTCACTAATCGATCCGTGACTGCTGCTCCTCTCTGCCAATCCCTTTACTGGCTTCCCCTACCCCACCGTGTAAAATTCTAAATGCTAACCAAAACATTGCCCCATTGCACCAACCTCATCTGCAGATATCTCCCAACTCGTCCCCTCTGCTCCTCCCAGGGTCTCCTGCTCAACTTTTATTCTATCTACTCTGTGTAAGTTTACCTACTCAGCCTTGTACTGCAATAGTCCTACTGCCCCTTTTTTGGTCTTTTAGGTGTTGGGGTCCCGTAAGCCCTACTTCTATTCATTGAGGAGACAAAGTAACCTCTCAACAAACAATTGACCCAACATAGAGTGGCAGATTGTCCAGATCAGGACGTAGCAGTCTTCCTTTCAAAGAAAATAGACATTCTTTCAAGAACAGTGAGAACAACAGGTTCACAAGAAGCATTAACGAGATTATGTATGTCAAAATTGAAAAAACAGTGAGGGCCTTTGACACCAACTATCTTGCACATGTAACGGATGGTTGCTACAAGTTACTATCATCCACCACATTCACCCTGCTGCCAGACCTTCGAATATCACTCTCTAGGTAACAATGAACAGTCATTTGCTTTTGTTTTTGTTTATTTGGGGGATATAACTTGGTTGGAGGAAAGGGTATAGGATGCCCATAGAACGGATCACACTTGCCATAGATATTGAAGAATTGTTGAATCAGTTGCGCTTAGAAAAATGATGATTCACCTCTGCAGCTAGGGGTTCGGATCCCGGTCTCGGCTACATGTGAATTGAGTTTAGTGGTCTCAGCCCGGCTCCCGGTGGGTGTGCTATGCGAGGTAAGCCTGCGCTTAGTACGCCCACCCCTCTTCCACAAAAAAACACCACACTTACACACGCAGTCGAAATTGGGTTAACATGCACGCACTTTGACCACGCGGTCTCTAAAAAGAGAGGCGAAGGACTAACGGGGCTGGTTGAGCGGGCTAATCCTCTCACTCCCTTTTAGGGAGTCCCTCTGCCCCGTTAAGCTTCAAAGCGGAGCAGGTAGGGCGGGCTGTGTGGGAGGACCCCCTCACACACCCGCCATTGCCACCCGGGGCATGGAGAAAGGTGGCAGATTGCCTCTGGGGGAGGCCTGCCTACTATACTATATGCTGGGTGCTTGGTGTGCTCTTGTACCTTTAAAGGAGGGGTGGCTTCCCTTCAGTTCACCTGCCCCTCTCTATCCATTAAAATGCATGTGCCTCCACTGTGGGGACACTCATTGTTTAGTGTTAGGACCACAGATATTGCAGGGTGCCTTGGCGCGGCTCTGTGGCTCACGCATGCGTTTGCAAATGCGTGCGGACTGAACCCCTGTTTTTAACGCATACTGTAGACAGGTTAATTGGTTTTCTGCAAGCTGGTCGGTAAGTAGGCTTGGTTTTTCCCTGGGCATTCCCCAGGTTTTTGTTGTTATCTGCTTTAGCCTTCCAATGCTACTTACTGTTATGGCCAGCTATAGATGGGGGCAGTGGACATGTTTATGCTTCACCTGTGGTGTTTATATTGGTCCATCAGTGCACCAACACCTTTGCAGCCATTGTGCTATATGCTGGGTGCTTGGTGTGCTCTTGTACCTTTAAAGGAGGGGTGGCTTCCCTTCAGTTCACCTGCCCCTCTCTATCCATTAAAATGCATGTGCCTCCACTGTGGGGACACTCATTGTTTAGTGTTAGGACCACAGATATTGCAGGGTGCCTTGGCGCGGCTCTGTGGCTCACGCATGCGTTTGCAAATGCGTGCGGACTGAACCCCTGTTTTTAACGCATACTGTAGACAGGTTAATTGGTTTTCTGCAAGCTGGTCGGTAAGTAGGCTTGGTTTTTCCCTGGGCATTCCCCAGGTTTTTGTTGTTATCTGCTTTAGCCTTCCAATGCTACTTACTGTTATGGCCAGCTATAGATGGGGGCAGTGGACATGTTTATGCTTCACCTGTGGTGTTTATATTGGTCCATCAGTGCACCAACACCTTTGCAGCCATTGTGCTATATGCTGGGTGCTTGGTGTGCTCTTGTACCTTTAAAGGAGGGGTGGCTTCCCTTCAGTTCACCTGCCCCTCTCTATCCATTAAAATGCATGTGCCTCCACTGTGGGGACACTCATTGTTTAGTGTTAGGACCACAGATATTGCAGGGTGCCTTGGCGCGGCTCTGTGGCTCACGCATGCGTTTGCAAATGCGTGCGGACTGAACCCCTGTTTTTAACGCATACTGTAGACAGGTTAATTGGTTTTCTGCAAGCTGGTCGGTAAGTAGGCTTGGTTTTTCCCTGGGCATTCCCCAGGTTTTTGTTGTTATCTGCTTTAGCCTTCCAATGCTACTTACTGTTATGGCCAGCTATAGATGGGGGCAGTGGACATGTTTATGCTTCACCTGTGGTGTTTATATTGGTCCATCAGTGCACCAACACCTTTGCAGCCATTGTGCTATATGCTGGGTGCTTGGTGTGCTCTTGTACCTTTAAAGGAGGGGTGGCTTCCCTTCAGTTCACCTGCCCCTCTCTATCCATTAAAATGCATGTGCCTCCACTGTGGGGACACTCATTGTTTAGTGTTAGGACCACAGATATTGCAGGGTGCCTTGGCGCGGCTCTGTGGCTCACGCATGCGTTTGCAAATGCGTGCGGACTGAACCCCTGTTTTTAACGCATACTGTAGACAGGTTAATTGGTTTTCTGCAAGCTGGTCGGTAAGTAGGCTTGGTTTTTCCCTGGGCATTCCCCAGGTTTTTGTTGTTTTGAGGCCTGCCTACTCCCAACTCCTGCAGTCCGGCTCCTCTCTCGAGTACACGCACAAAATACACTTTAAAAAAAAAAATGATGGACTCTAACCTTGGCAGTATTAACTTTACTTCCTTCTCTACACACCCCTGCAGACTATTACTCCTCCTCTGCACAACTCCTGCAGACTGTTACTCCCAGAACTCTTCTCCTCCTGCACAAACTTCACTGCCACAGCGTTAGTCTTTCCGCCCCATAATCTTCACACTGCACCAGGGATCACTGTGAATAATCCTTGGTGGTTGCTGAACTTTGCTGAATTCTGATAGGCCAGGGGCCTGCAGTACCCCTTCTTGATGGCCCGGTTAATTAGCAGCACAAATGGTTGACTACTTATCCTAGCCAGTCCTTCTTGCAAACCCTGTTCCCTCAGGCCACAATGATTTGACACAAAACCCCACAGTCTTTCCTCTGGCCTTGCACCTAGCTCCCCTGGCATGCCTCTACCACAGGGGTGTCAAACTGGCAGCCCTCCAGCTGTTGCAAAACTACAAGTCCCATGAGGCATTGCAAGGCTAACAGTTACAAGCATGACTCCCACAGGCAGAGGCATGATGGGACTTGTAGTTTCGGAACAGCTGGAGGGCCGCCAGTTTGACACCCCTGCTCTACCAAATATCCACTGTGCCGATCTTCTTCTGCCCTGGACCCTTGATGAAGAATTTACCTGGACATGAGTACTGACTGCTTCTCCAGCTCCTCTGTTCCAGGACACCTCCTCCATGACCGTGTAAGGAGAGGCTCCCTCCCAGCTCCCGAGCTCCTCCGCCAAGGCCTGCCCCCCCCCAGATGGGGATGGGTCTCCTGCTGCAGTCTAACACTCCATTCTTCAATTCACCCAGCCAACCACTCCCCTCTAGTGGGCTGGACCTGAGTTTATGAAGGAGGCCTGCCCCCTGCCAATTCCAAATAAAACATTAACAACTACACAGACTTCCTGAGACCGAGGATGGAATTATGTAACTATGTAACTAGAACATGGCAGTTCCACAATTTTCGCAGCTCTCATCCTGTTCTTGGACAATCAACTTCTACACATTCCATGGTGATTTATTTAAGGTGTCTGGACTACTTGTTTGGATATAAATGCTGGTGTGAATTCCTGATGCAATATTTTTTACTGTTTGATATAATAAATACCCCCCTAAAAATATAAATGTAGCGGGGTCATCCTGCCAGAGCCTTACGACAGGTCACTCCCGCTGGAACTTTATCCACATCTGTAAATATGTTAGACACTGTTATGAAGTTATGCATTGTGGGACTGCAAGTAACGGGAGATATGGACTCCATTGACTCTTAGGAGAAACAGACTACACTTCCCACAATGCCCTGTGTTATTGGAACACGTGACACCTCCGCACAGACTTATGGGGGAGGTTACTTAAAGAAAGGGCGCGGCTGTTTTCGCTCTCTCGGGACCTGCACCTCTCTCCTCTGCTGACAGAGTACAGCCGCGCTGTTGGGCCGGAAGCCTGGGCCTAAATCCACTGAGAGACCAGCCATCCGGAAGGAAGCAAGACTCCAGCACCCAGCCCGTGCACCCAGAGATCGTAGAGGCAATCCAGCTGTCAACTGAACCAGTGGAGCACCCTCGTCCGGGATCCTTGTGCTGTGGAGCGGTGATTTACCAGCACGCCTTCTGAGGAGAACTCAGGCGGATCGGCCTGCCGGGTGAGAAAGCACTTGCTCAACTTCTGACTCTCCGTTTACACAGACACCTAGAGCCACCCCACAGGCCAGAGACATGTTTTCGACCTCAAACCGAAAACTCAGAGGCTCAGTTAACTGTTTGAGTATTCATAGTAGTGACTGACACTGACGAGTGTCAGTTCACCAACGTTGCTGTCCCAGACATTCTGTTGTTTAAGTTCCCTCATTAATTGCCACCTTGGATTACAATTTCTCACGTGCACCAACCGGCCGCGACGTGGACATTAATTGTTCTGTAGAATTGCCCGCTAGAAGGCGCTCGCGAGTATAGACCATCTACCTGAGTTTAAATGAGTGGTACCATTTCTTAGTTAAAGTGGAGGTTCACCCTATAACAAAATTTCTAACACTACATCCAGCTCAGTCCTGCATATAAAATGACACTGACCTTTTTTTTTTCTTTGCCGTAGATAGCGTTTAGCCGTGGAATTCACCGCGGCTTCCGGGTAGGGAATCCCGCGGGAGTGGGCGTTCCTATTGTCATGCCAATTGATTGACATGCTAAACGACGGCGCAAACATCGCGTCACGACTTCCCGAAGGAAGCTCGGGTCGGCTCGGCTCTATTCGGCGCCTGCGCACCGGCGCCGAATAGAGCCGAGCCGACCCGAGCTTCTTTCGGGAAGTCGTGATGCGCTGTGTGCGCCGTCGTTTAGCATGTCAATCAATTGGCATGACAATAGGAACGCCCACTCCCGCCGGAGTCCCTACAGTCCGCGAATAGCGATTTACGTCGTTTACGTCCACGTCAAAATCAATAGGCCCGTGCGGCGTACTTAGCCGCAATGCACACTGGGAAATGTAGGCGCCAGACGCATGCACAGTAAAAAAAAAAAACGTCAAAAACGTAAGGTCAAGCCTTATTAGCATAAAAAACGCCCCCCTTACACACATTTGAATTTGGCGCCCTTATGCCCGCCCGCTTTAGACTACGCCGCCATAACATAGCAGGCAAGTACATTGTGAATCATGTACTTGCCTAGCTAACTTACGGCGGCGTAGCCTAAACACGCTAAGCTACGCCGCCGCAAGTTTAGGCATCTGTACGTGAATCTACCTAACAGTATACATACACACACTGAAAAGGCACTGGAGGGCGGGGCAGCTATAATCTTGGGATTTTAAAAAAACACAGATCTTTACATACTGTCTCTCATTTTATTGAGGCTGGCAACCCTGATTGGGCCCCCTAGTGGCATGGGGCAGTGCCCGAGTGCACGAATGGTCAGTCCGACCCTGACTGTACATTGCTTTGCACAACCGTGCCATTCAGCTAACGTATATGTGCAGGAGGCGGTCGACAAGCGGTTAATGTAAAACAAAGAGCAAAACTTTTTTTTCCATTGTGGATAGAGTGGAGAAGGATTAGAACACCTGTCAGTGGGGTAGATTCAGGTAGCAATTGCGTCTGCGTAACCATAGTTACGCAGCGCAATTGCTTAGTTGCGCTGGCGTAACAACTTTTCTGTATTCAGAAAGCTCGTTACGCCGACTGCAGCCTAAGATATGACTGGCATAAGGCTCATATGCCGTCGCATCGTAGGCTGCATTCTTACGCAGGCCGCTAGGGGGCGTTCCCGTAGTGGTCAGCGTATAGTATGCAAATACCATACTAACGCCGATTCACAACCCTACGCGAGCCCTGCGTATGCAGTTTACGTCGTTTTCGTTCGTCGGGTTCCGCGTAAGGCTGCTCCTGCTATTAGCAGGGGCAGCCAATGCTACGTATACCCGTCGTTCCCGCGTCGCGAATTTAAAATTTCACGTCTTTTGCGTAAGTGAATCGTGAATGGCGCTGGATGCCATTTACGTTCACTTTGAAGCAAATGACGTCCTTGCGACGTCATTTGCCGCAATGCACGTCGGGAAAGTTTCCCGACGGAGCATGCGCACTACGTTCGGCGCGGGAACGTGCCTAATTTAAATGATTCACGCCCCCTACGGGATCATTTAAATTACGCACCCTTACGCCGGGCAGTTTTAAGGAGCGCCCGCGCAAATTACGTAGCTACTGCTTCGTGAATGAAGCGTAGAGCAGATAATTTGCGTAGGCGCAGGGTAAAAACGGTACGCTGCGCCTCCGTAAGAAGTGTGCAGCGGTACCTGAATCTACCCCAGTGTTTATTGTTGTCTTTGCCCCCATTAGGGAGATTCTCCCTCTTAATTTGTTTACGGTTTCAATGTACACAATGAATGAATGTGCAAAAAAAGAAATTGGGGTTGTCACCAGAACAATAATATAAGGTAAATATTTCAATGGGGAAACTAGCTCTGGTGACCCTGGTGATCTTTGGAACTACCCTTTGGAGGGATTTCATCTCATTTCCTGTTTTGGATAGGAAGTGAAGTGGATTGCAGAAAACAAAAAAGAGCTCACAGGGGTCATAATCCTTCCTTACTCTATCCAAAACAAAAAAACAAAAAAAAAGTTTTGCCTTTAGTTGTACTTTGAGATTGAGCCTACCAAAATGTTAAACAAATTACAAGTACCGAGTCATACATTATTAAAAACGACAATAGGGTAAGGTGCAATTAAAATGAGCTACATGAAACATTTCAGTAGCAAGATTACGCATTTGTTTTTTTTTTCTTCTCTTATTTTCTGAGTTGAATAAGGTGAACCTAACTCCGCTGTTATAAATGTATCTGCTTATTAATCTTCTACCTGCAGCCTCTCTACATTCCAGCACTTTTCTTTGGAAATGGACATGTAGATCTTTAGCTCATTTCTGTTCTGGCTTCATTATTTTTAATGTGCTAACGTTCATAGTAAGGCTAACTTTTACCAGGAGACGGCCTTTGAAACCGGTGCTGGGATTGCACTTGTTTATCTGCTCTCTGTTTAACCACTTCACCCCCGTTACGTTCATTACCAGGCCATTTTTTGCGATACGGCACTGCGTTATTTTAACTGACAATTGCGCGGTACCCAAATAAAATTGATGTCATTTTTTTCCCACAAATAGAGCTTTCTTTTGGTCTGTGGTTTATATATTTTGTGCTATAAACATAAAAAGACTGACAACTGTTATAATATGTTGGTCGATTTATGTAAGATATTGTATTATTACATTACCATATTGACCAGGAATTCAGTTGAACTGTCAAAGCCAGCTGAATTCTAACATATCAAAGGGACAGCTGAAGACCCTTTGATGTGTTAATCCTATGCAAGACTACCTAGGTGTGTGAGATGGCCCATTAACCTCAAAGGGTACATTGTTTACATACATAAGGAAGTATTTATTGATGGTAATTAGACTTGAGGGGGTATTCATTCATGGGAAACATTTGGTTGACCTGGAAGAACCCCCCCTCCAGTGTGATACCAGTATTTGAGACATTCAAGCTGGCATTCAGTCAGTCTTGTCACTCAGAATATTCTCTGTATATTCTATGAATATGAAGGCACAGGTTTAGGAAAAGATGGGACTCTGAACTATATACTCTGTTTGATTTGTATCGTCTGTAGACTAAATTATAGTCATCATACTAATACTTTAAGATTAATTATCTACTGGACACTATATATTATATCACTATAACAACCACAATAAACACTTAGTAAAAGAATGAACCATATTTAAAAGCGATTATTCACTATGCCCCCACCCGGACACAGTTTTCTTCCAATAGGGGTGGCTATACTGGTGACATGACCAATTCCATCAGTTTGTTGTGGATCTACCTAAAACTACTGTTAATACAGTTTAATTACACTCTTCATTAAATATATTAAGTCATACGTGTGCACCCTCTAGTTCGTGAGCCTACCCTCCAGTGCCTAGACTGGGGGAAAACAGAGATCCGCGTTTCTGCTTAGTAGAAGAACAAGATCTCCATCTTCCCCTCTGGCAGATTGTCGGTCTGCTTTGTTTACATAGGCAGACCACTGTTCTGCCTCTCTTCAGAATGATTGTCGGGTCCTGTCGGACATCGCATCCGCCAGACCTGCTGATTGGCTCCCGCTGTGCCCCAGACCCTGTAAAGGTATGTGATTTCATGCAGGACGGCCGCCCTGACACAGTATATCTGTGTGTGGCAGTCCTTAAGCAGTTAAAAATGACGCTAGGTCCCAGTGACTCTGGCAGGTCTATTGCTTTTGCTGAAACCTATGGGTGTTAAGGTAAGGACCAGGCTCAGAGCTTGGAGCCTCCCATTGACTAGCAGGATATGAATAAAAGCAGGTCACCTTGGCAGATGGTGTGGACTCACCCAATGTGCAGGGTTTAAGCACTAACTGATATTCACCAGAGCTCCTGATGGTGGAGATGGTTTTGCTGTTTGTTAGTTCCAAGTCGTGGTCCCTTAGGATTTCTCCACCAGCAGATGAGCAAGTCGGGGTCCAGTAGCATATATAGCAGGTAGGGATCAAGCGTAGTTGGAAAACAAGCCAATGGTCAGTAACAAGTGGTTGCAGGTTGGGATCAAGCAGAAACACAAGCGATAAACAAGCCAAAGGTCAGTAATGAGTGGTAGCGAAGATATGGACGGCAGCAGGAGTGACAAGAAAGAGACATTGGCTGAAGAAAGCAGAATTATCTGGCAAACAGAAAGTTCAAAGGCATGACTTAAAAAGGAAAATCATGGGAGGAGCAAAGAGTTCAAGGTTCATCAGAAACAAGGTTCAAGGCAAGATTGTCCAATAAATTGTCCAGGGAGCTGTCCAGCATCTCAAGGGGTTCAGCAAGAAGAGATGCTGCAAGATACATCCGGGGTTGCAGGTTCAGATCCGGGGCCTAACATTGGGTATTGGTGAAAGCTGCTCCAGCACGGAGCCCAGGAGCTGAATAAATCAGCTCCTGAGTTTTCAGTCCTTCTATAGAGCACTCAGTGAAAATGGTAAGACTAAGTAGGGGGCAAATGGGCTGTGATGTCCAAGTTGGCAGGAGGGGTTTCTGATTGTGTATTATTGACTGCACAGTGCTGACATCATTGTGAGCCTGTCCTACCGCCATTAGTTGACATGAGCTGTCTGTGACAGCTTGATCTCAGTTCTGGGGGATCCAATGGACTGCCCCTTAAGTTTGGTGGCTGCATTCATTTTCTTTTTTTCCAACATGTGAGAGGTGGTAGGGTGATAGGTTGGTCATCATGTCCTCCATGTTTCCCCTGTCTCGTTGGATGCCAAGCGAGGGTCGCATGTGAAACCTACCCCGGTGTTGGTTCTTTGGGCTATGCCAGGCATTGAATGGGGTCACTGACCCTTGCACATGGGGTAACACTTCACCTGAAGGCATGCTCACCAATGCCTGGGACCAGATGAGGGCCACGGTCAATGTAAGAATCAAACAATAAAGTGGCCCCCCAACTCAGAGATAAGTTTCTCCTTAGAGCGGAGTTCCACCCAAAAGTGGAACTTCTGCTCACCTGATTCCTCCCCCCCTCCGGTGCCACAATTGGCACCTTTCGGGGGAGGGGGAACAGGATACCTGTCTTTGACAGGTATCCTTTTCCACTTTCGGGAGTCTGGGCCGCGGCCCGTGATGTCACCTTGGGGCTCCTTCCTCCTCCCCCAGCCGCCGGGCCAGTAGGAGAGAGCAACGGGCTTTGAACATGCGCAGTAGGGTTTCCAAAAGCCTAAAGGCTACACTGCTGGGTTCCCTTACCCGCAATGGCAGCGACAGCACCCGACAGCTGATGGAAACATCAGCTGTGGGTGCCGACATCGCTGGACTCCAGGACAGGTAAGTGTCCTATTATTACGTTTTTTTTTTTTTTTTTAAATCTGTTTATTGAATTTTAAAACATTCAAAAAAAAAAAAAAAAAGAAAACAAACATTGGTCATGACAAAAATTGGCTAAGGTACATACAGAAATATGATACGAGGCAATCTGAATACATAGAAGAAGGTGGGAAGTTCAAGTCAGCATAAAGGTCTCAGCGGGCCGTCATTCACGAGTGGAAAAAAAATAAAATAAAATAAATAAAGAAAAATAAAAAGGGGAACCCTGCAGCTCATAGACACATGAGATATTACATTCGAAGAGTCCTATACAACATCCGGGAACAAAGAATTAAGTGGAGCTTGGGTCTGCGGCTGTGGAAGAATCCGCCAGCCATTTGGACCAAACCTTGTCATATTTTTGAGGGCAACCCCTATTAGCATAGCAATCCTTGTAAAGAGGCAGGCTGTTGTTGACCAATTGCTTCCACAGGGAGAGAGGAGGAGGATTAGGTTTACGCCAGCTAAGGGCTATGGCCTTGCGGGCATAAAAGAGAAGCAACCCGACCAGGGTGCGACCTGCCACAGTGGGAATCAGTTGTTCTATCAGACCTAATATACATACTGCTATGGAGGGTTGAAGCGATATGGTGGTGATCTGCGTAATGACCCGTAGTATCTCCTTCCAGTAATCAGCGATGGCTGGGCAGGTCCAAAAAATGTGGGTAAAGTCACCTGGGACTGTACCACAACGCCAGCACCCCGGGGGGGAGGCGGGGTTCATTTTGTGCAACCTGTGTGGGGTGAAGTATGCGCGGTGAGCCATCTTGAACTGTATTAGTCGGTCTCTCAGGGAGACCAGGGATCTGAAAGGGAAGTCCCACATGTCATCCCAATCGTCATTGTCAAAGTCAGGAATGTCGTGTAGCCATTTGTTTCTGAGGTTTTCCAGAGTAGGGAGGGAGGTTAGTATTAAGTGAGAGTACAGTCGCGAGGTGGGTTTGTCTGTACACCCCGACCTAAGGAGGGTCTCTAATGAGGACTGAACGAACTGAAGGGGAGAACTGGAGAATTGGCGACCAAAGGCATGGGAGAGTTGTAAATATCTAAAGAAATAGCTCTGCGGGATGTTAAAGTCCGAAATCAGTTTGGGGAGTGGGGCCAGAGATTGGTTGGAGACCACCTGGGCCACTGTTTTAACACCAAATTTGGTCCAAGCGTGGGGTTCAGGCAATTTGTAAATGTGCTCAATGGTGGGGTTCAACCACAAGGGGGCAGCTGGAGAGAGTGCATTTTTAGGGTATCTTTCAATTCTAAGTCCCGCCCCCCAAGCACGAAGCGTGGTGCGCATGGAGGGGGTCAATGAGTACGGGGCCTTGGGACCGCGAAAAAGCAAAAATTTCAGCGCTTCTAACGATTTTACCACCGCCGCCTCAACCATGGTGGCAGGGTTTGTCGTATCGGGAGTAAGCCACCAGGCTGCTGTAACTAGTTGGGTGGCCAGGAAGTATTTATGTAGGTCAGGGCACGCCAGCCCTCCCTGGGAGGACGGGCGTGTTAACGTTGACCATCCATACCTGGGGGACTGGGTCCCCCAGATAAAGGAGGCGAAGAGGCTATGCAGCCGGGTGAAAAAGGATTTAGGAATCCACTGCGGAGATTGGCGGAGTAGGTAAATAAATTTGGGCAGGATTTTCATTTTTATGAGATTTATCCGACCGAGCAATGATAAGGGAAGAGACTCCCATGCCTTCAGTCTCAGCCGTGTCTCCCGAACCACAGGGGATAGATTTAAGGGCAAGAAATCTGAAGCCTGCCTCGAGATTACCACTCCAAGGTATTTGAAGCTCTCAACCCATTGTAGGGGTATATCGGAGGGGGCAGTGGTGCTGGCTGCGGGGTCTATAGGGAACAAAAGAGATTTAGACCAGTTAACCCTGAGGCCCGTGACAGCGGAGAAGGAGTTCAGGATCTGTAGTGCCCCCGTGAGCGAAGAGTCTGCATCATTTAGGAAGAGAAGGAGGTCGTCTGCGTACAGGGCGACCCTCTCCTCCAGCCAGCCGACGCGCAGGCCCCTGACGTGCAGGGAGGTGCGTAGGGCCTCCGCCAGCGGCTCCATCGCAATGGCGAAGAGGGCCGGAGAGAGAGGGCAACCCTGCCGTGTGCCCCTGGACAGAGGGAAGGGCCGCGACAGACCCCCCCCAAGCTTGACAGCTGATGTAGGATGCTTATATAGTGTCTGTAACCATGCGATAAATATTATTACGTTTTTTTAATGTAAGTTTTTTTTTTAGGTGGAACACCACTTTACGCTGCTTCGTTCCATGTCCCACACACTTGTACCGATGTTTGTGTTGCATTCGGAGGGAAAGGCTATACCTCTGCCCACTCCACCAGTCAGCGTACCTCTCTTACCTCACTCCTAGAAACAGAATGGGGTCCCGCTGAGTACATAATGGTGACCTCATGCATGCTCCCACTTAACTCTTCTCTTCCCGTACCTAGTGACCAGTCCATAGATCCCTAAAACGCTAGTCCACTCCCAATGGCTGGCAGAGATTGATAGCTAGGGAGGGAGTCAAAGCACTGAACCCTCACTACTGGAGAACCTGTTACCTAACCAGGTACCACGCTGACAATTAAATTATGTTCTCCTTAAAAATTGCTCATGGTAACCTCTTTCTTCTTGTCCTGTTGAATGAACCTTTGTCGTAGTGATGTTACACATACCCAATGTAGTGGTCATGGACCCAAAATCTTTAATAATATGCCAAGACCTTACATGCACCCCTTGAATAGCTTCAGAGCAGTTGAATCCATGTTTACTGTAAACTTGGCAAAACATGTATAACCACTTAACCACTTGCCAACCGCCACACACACATATACGTCAACACAATGGCACGGGCAGGCAAATGGGCGTACCTGTACGTCCCTTAAAATTTGTCGCCCAGCGTGCGTGCCTGCTGCGTGCCTCGTGACTGTGCTCGTGGGTCCTTGGCGGCCCGCGATTGTGGTCGACAAAGGCAGAACAGGGGGATGCCTTTGTAAACAAGGCATTCCCCTGTTCTGCCTAGTGACAGGACAGTGATCTACTGTTCCCCGTGATCGGGAACAGTGATCAGTGACATGTCGCTGGTAGCTCCTCCCCTGAACAGTTAGAATCACTCCCTATGACACACTTAACCCCCTCAGCGCCACCTAGTGGTTAACCCCTTCACTGGCAGTGTCATTTTCACAGTAATCAGTGCATTTTTATTGCACTGATCGCTGTAAAAATTACAATGGTCCCAAAAATATATCTAAAGTGTCTGATGTGTCCGCCATAAAGTCTCAGTCACAATAAAAATCACAGATTGCCGCCATTACTAGTAAAAAAAAAATAATATTAATAAAAATGCCATAAATGTATCGCCTATTTTGTAGACACTATAACTTTTGCGCAAACCAATCAATATACGCAGTTTGCATTTTTGTAGAAGAATACATATTGAATACATATTGCTTTTTTTTTCAAAATAGTCGCTCTATTTTTGTTTATAGCGCAACAAATAAAAACCTGCTCAAATACCACCAAAAGAAAGCTCTATTTGTGGGAAAAAAGGACGTCAATTTTGTTTGGGAGCCACGTCGCACGACCGCCCAATTGTCAGTTAAAGCGACGCAGTGCCGAATCGCAAAAAGTGGCCTGGTCTTTGTGTCAGGGGAGTAGAAAGAGATTGTCTGTTCCTAGTGATCAGAAACAGCGATCTCTCTCTCCTCCAGTCAGTCCCATCCCCCCGCAGTTAGAAACACCCTCCCAGGGAACACATTTAACCCCTTGATCGCCACTAGTGTTCACCCGTTTCCCTGTCAGTGACATTTATGCAGTAATCAGTGCATTTTTATAGCACTGATCACTGTATAAATGTTTGTGGTCCTAAAAAAGTGTCAAAAGTGTCCGATCTATCCACCGCAATGTCACAGTCCCGCTAAAAATGTGATGGACTGGCCAAGCATGTCTCCAGACCTAAACCCTATTGAGCATCTGTGGGGCATCCTCAAATGGAAGGTGGAGGAGCGCAAGGTCTCTACTTTCTAACATCCACCAGCTCTGTGATGTCGTCATGGAGGAGGGGAAGAGACTCCAGTGGCAATCTGTGAAGCTCTGGTGACCTCCATGCCCAAGAGGGTTAAGGCAGTGTTGGAAAATAATGGTGGCCACACAAAATATTGACACTTTGGGCCCAATTTGGACATTTTCACTTAGGGGTGTACTCACTTTTGTTGCCAGCGATTTAGACATTAATAGCTGTGTGTTGAGTTATTTTGAGGCGACGACAAGTTTACACTGTTATACAAGCTGTACACTCACTATTTTACATTGTAGCAAAGTGTCATTTCTTCAGTGTTGTCACATGAAAAGACAGAATAAAATATTTACAAAAATGTGAGGGGTGTACTCACTTTTTGTCCTTTTGCGTTTGATAAAAAAAAAAAAAACTGCACTAATCTGTGACATTTATTCATGAATTGTCCTGCAGCGCCGTGTCATTGCGATGCAAATTCTGCATAATAACAAATGATAGAATGTCACTCCTCAGATATTCAATGTTTTCCTCCGCCTCTCTCTCAAGAAATGCCAACTTGTACATCTGTACACGGATATCGCCGCCGAGTGCTATAAAGCATTTTTCTCCCGCAGATTATGACATCTGTCTCCTGGGAACGCTTTTATCGTTGTTTGCAGAAGTTATTTATGAAGCTGCAAAACTAACATTACTGTCTTCATGCTTGTCAATCTTCCGGCACTATGCGTTCTGACAGCCAAGAGCCATAGAAGTGGAGCTCCACTGCTCAGCACATGTATGGACGTCGGATGGCACTCGCTTCATATGCAGAAATAACACCCTGCAACCCGGGGCATTTTTTTCAGTGAGAACACGGAGGAACCGTCTCTTCCAGGACTCAATGTATGTAATGGCAAGGGGTGCTGGGGCGTGCTGCGGGGTATGTTGACGCTAGACAATTGCAATGTGCATGTGCATTTTTTTTCGTTCCGAATTAGATTCTGAGGGGCGGCACATCGACGCCCAAGAAGACAGTGGTCCCACCCGATCTCTACACTCCACCTACCCGCCCCGCTCCGCTCCACTCCTCTTCTTTTCCCACTGTGTGGATGACCCGGCGCCGCTGCTATTGGAGGTAATGGCGGAGCACTCGCTGCCATACCTGCACAGCTGGCTGACCGCCGTTCCTCTCCGCCCCCCCCCCCCCCAATTGCTGCTCACAAGAGACAGCCATCAGTATAAAGGAGAGGAGCTTTCTGCTGAGCAGAGACCCCATGATGAAATAGGGATCGCTATAGGCACGGCTGACACTGAGAGAAAGTAAGTGCCAGCGCCACTAATCCTATCTCCACCACCCCTGCCTGTGTCTAACCCCCTCCCTACCACCCTTGCCTATGTCTAACCCCCTCCCTACCACCCTTGACTATGTCTAGTCCCTTCTCTACCACCCCTGCCTATGTCTAACTCCTTCTCTACCACCCCTGTTTATATCTAACCCCCTTTCTACCACCCCTGCCTGTGTCTAACCCCCTCCCTACCACCCCTGCCTATGTCTAACCCCCTCCCTACCACCCTTGCCTATGTCTAACCCCCTCTCTACCACCCCTGCCTGTGTCTAACCCCCTCTCTA
Source organism: Rana temporaria (assembly GCF_905171775.1). Taxonomy (NCBI): domain Eukaryota; kingdom Metazoa; phylum Chordata; class Amphibia; order Anura; family Ranidae; genus Rana; species Rana temporaria. The sequence goes on along the minus strand of NC_053490.1, from coordinate 23,866,262 downwards.
CCACCCCTGCCTGTGTCTAACCCCCTCTCTACCACCCCTGCCCCCAGATCCCCACTCCTAGGGTAAGTTCTCCCCCCAGATTCCCCCTCCTAGTACAAATCCTCTCTCCCAATTCCCCCTACCAGCACAAATCCTCTTTTCCACTCCTAGTATAAATCCTCCCCCCAAATCCCCCACCCTAGTACAAATCCCCCCTCGTAGCACAAATCCTCTTTCCCAAATCCCCCCTCCTAACACAAATCCCCCTCCAATCCCCTTCAAACCCCCATTCTAGTACACATCCTCCCCTAAATAGAAGGCGCATCCAAGTCAGATCATCATGATCCGACTTGTGGTATGACTTGTGCTCTAAGGATCTTGAAGGGGAACCCCGTGCCAAAATGTAACCCCCCCTCCCAAGATCCATACTGGGCCCTTTAAATCTGGTATGGATCTTGAAAGGGAACCTCATGCCAAAATGGGAAAAAAAAACAATGTGGGGTCCCCCCATGACCATTAAGTGGAAATTCCATACCCAAAAAAGGTGTGATGCCCCCCAATATCCATACAAGACCCTTATCCGAGCATGCAGCATGGCAGGTAACGAAAAGGGGGGCGAGCGATCCCAAGATCCATACCATGCCCTTTGAACCTGGTATGAATCTTGAAAGGGAACCTCACGTAAACATGGGGAATAAGGCTACACGCCCTCAACATGGGGGGGTGAGTGTACATGTACACATAAGATAACATTGAGCAGAGTTCAGGGGCTGCTGAAAAAACGCCCAACCGTTCCCAAATGTGAGTTTAGCAGCTGAAGTGTACATGAAGCCTAAGGGGGTTTAACCACTTGCCGACATGCCACCGTCAATATACTATGGCAGGTCGGCACGATCCCACGAGCCGTCATAGCTCTACGTCGGCTCTTTTAACCACTTCAATACAGGGCTTTTATACCCACCTCCATACCGGGCCTATTCGGGCACTTCTCTCCTACATGTACAAATCATCATTCTTTTGCTAGAAAATTACTCAGAACCCCCAAACATTATATATATATTTTAGCAGACACCCTAGGGAATAAAATGGCGGTTATTGCAACTTTTTATCTTGCACGGTATTTGCGCAATAATTTTTGAAACGCCTTTTTTTGGGGGGGGAAATGGTTTCTTGAATTAAAAAAATAACAAAACAGTAAAGTTAGCCCAATTTTTTTTAATATGAAAGATGATGTTACGCAGAGTAAATAGATACCTAACATGTCATGCTTGAAAATTGAGCACACTCATGGAATGGGACCAAATTCGTCACTTAAAATTCTTAAAATAGGCGACGCTTTGAAAAAATTTACAGGTTACCAGTTTAGAGTTACAGAGGAGATCTAGTGTTAGAATTGTAGCACACGCTCTAACGCACACGGCGATGCCTCACATATGTGGTTTGAACGACGTTTACATACGTGGGCGGGACTTACGTGTGCGTCCACTTCTGAGCGCGAGCTACCGGAGACAGGGGCGGTTTCAATTTTTTTTTTTACTTATTTATTTATTTTTACACTTTTTTTTAAATATTTTCTTTTTGATCACTTTTATTCCTATAACAAGGAATGTAAACATCCTTAAACATAGTGGGGTAGATCCACGTACAACGGCGCATTAGTGCGCCGGGCGTAGCGTATCTAAGATACACTACGCCGCTGTAACTTACTTGTTTTTGTTTTGAATCCTCAACGAATTCGCGCCGTAAGTTACGAAGGCGTAGTGTATCTCTTGCGGCGTAAGAGCGCGGAATTTAAATGGATGTAATGGGGGCGTGTTTTATGTAAATACGTCGTGACTCGACGTAAACAAAGTTTTTTTTTAACTGCGCATGCGCCGTCCCTGGGGGTATCCCAGTGCGCATGCTCGAAATTTAACCGGAACAAGCCAATGCTTACGACGGTGACATCATTCTACGCAAATTCCTTTTCGCGAACGACTTACGCACACAACGTAAAAAATGCAAAATTGTACGTGGGAACGACGGCCATACTTAACATTGTGTACGCCACCATATAGCACCTTTAACTATACGCCGGAAAAAGCCGAACGAAAACGGCGTAAAAAATTGCAGCTTAGATCCAACGGCATACTAAGACGTATGCCTGTCGGATCGAGCCCAGGTGCCGTTGTATCTTGTTTTGTGGATACAAAACAAAGATACGACGTGGGAAATTTAAAATTACGCCGGCGTATCAGTAGATACGCCGGCGTAATCCTTTTGTGGATCTGCCCCAGTGTGTCAATTAGACCCCAGGCTGGAAAGCAAAAGATTGTGAAAAAGAAATCACCGATCTCATGCTTACTAGCCGCAATTGTGGCTTTAGTTACTTCCGAGTACCCGGGCGTGACGTCATCACAATGCGCCCGGGCCTCCGACGGTCATAGAGATGAGATGAGTCATCTCTATGCTTCCTATCCGGCGCAGGGCGATCCTTTCTCCGGGCCCCCCATGGCATGCGAAAGCCCGGAGAAGCACCGGATGGTGGCGGGAGGTGTCCCCTCCCGCTGCCTATAAGAACGATCAAGCGGTGGAACTGCCGCTATGATTGTTCTTATGGTGCGCAGGATCGCCGCCGGAACACAATGATATCTGAATGATGCCTCAAGCTGCTGGCATCATTCAGATATCACCGCACAAAGTCCAGGACGTCATATGACGTCCACCCAGGATGGGAGATCCCCTTTGTGGATGTCATATGAATATGTGTGGTATTAAAGTGGTTAAGCGGGATAGCAGGCGCGCGCCCACTGCACTGCAGGGGTGCCAATGCTTGTGACCAGCAGTCGTGATGACCACCGATCACGCACGATCGTGGACACGAGAGGAAGAACAAGGACGTGTTTGTGTGTAAGCACACATACCTGTTCTGTGAGGAGAGAAGATGCAGATTGTGAGTTCCTAATAGCTAGGAACCATGACCTGTCATCTCCTAGTGAGTCCCCTCCCCCCACAGTTAGAACACACACCAGGGAACACATTTAACCCCTTGACCGCCCCCTAGAGTTAACCCCTTCCCTGCCAGTGACATTTTTACAGTAATCAGTGCATTTTAATAACTCTGATCGCTGTGTAAATGCCAATGGTTCCAAAAATGTGTCAAAAGTGTCCGATGTGTCCGCCATAATGTTGCAGTCCTGATAAAAATCACAGATCGCTGCCACTACTAGTAAAAATAATAATAATAATAATAATAATAAAAATGCCATAAATCTATCCCATATTTTGTAGAGGCTATAACTTTTGCGCAAACCAATCAATATATGCTTTTTGTAAATTTTTATTACCAAAAATATGTAGAAGAATACATTTTGGCCTAAACTGAGGGGAAAAAAAATGCTTTTTAAAAAAAAAAATTGGGAAATTTATTATAGCAAAAAGTACAAAATATTGTGTTCTTTTCTAAATTGATGCTATTTTTTTGTTTATAGCGCAAAAAAATAAAAACTGCAGAGATGATCAAATAGCCTCAAAAGAAAGCTCTATTTGTGAGAAAAAAAGGATGTCAATTTTGTTTGGATACAACGTCGCACGACCGCGCAATTGTCAGTTAAAGCGACGCAGTGCCGTATCGCAAAAAATGGCCCGGTCATTGAGCAGCCAAATCTTCCGAGGCTGAAGTGGTTAAAATGCCCATCTCACCAGAGCTAAAAGAATAAAAAAAAATATATATAAAATTAAAATATCATGCCATGGTAAAAAGTCTAATTATACACTGAAAAATGTAAATAAATTGATAGCATAGATAAAAAGTCGATGTACTGAGAGAAAATTTAAAACTCATTAAGACATGTATGATGTATCAACTTGTGTGTTAAAATTCAAAGCTGATTAACATATACAAAACTTTTTCTTAAATAACTTCATTTAGCATAATTGATCATATATTCTACATGCTGACAGATTTAATTAAAATGTGTTCTATGTACGGTAGAGTTAAATGCATAATTTATACTGCAATGTTATTTACATTACAATGACCAGTTTTTAGTGTATATTGTAATCAACCGTAACAAACACATTAAAAAGTTATCTGAGCGGTGATTTTGCATATGCTAGCCTGCCTTGTATTTTAACACACAAGCTGATGCATGTTTTAATGAAATTCATCTTTTCCCAAAGTACAGGTCCTTTATTTTTTATTTATGTGATAATGAGTTTTATGCCTCATTTATACATTTTGTAGACCTTTGTACAAAATTTCAATTCTATCTATATTTTTTTTTAGCCCTAATAAAGCCAAGACATCCAAAATGTGACAGTAATATTATATAAGAAAGTAATTGGAATGCTAACAAATGCTGTGATCCTTTATCGTTCTTTTGTTCCCTTTGCAATTGGGGATATCAATGAATGCATTTCTTTAAATGCAAGGGGTGAAAGTAATTGAATTTTAACTGGTTTCAGCCTATAAGGCCCCTTTCAGACGGACGGATAGAATGGTGCTTTTAGCTGCGGATTTTACCGCAGCTAGAAACACACAATACTTTCCTATGACATCATTCACACACTACGGATACCTGCGATGTTTTTCCCCGCGGTTTTGTGCGGATAGAAAAAATAGAACTGGATGCGTCCACCTGCGAAATCCCGCAGCTATCGGCACATAACCGCAGTGCACTGTGTCAGCTGCGTTTGGTATGAATCTTGAGGGGGAACTCCACGCCAAATTTCAACTAAAAAAACAGCATGGGTCCCCCCTACAGGAGCATACCAGGCCCTTGGGTCTGCTATGGATTTTAAGGTGACACTCCCTGCGCCGAAAAACCGGCGTGGGGGGTCCCCCAAAATCCATACCAGACCCGTATCCAAGCAGCAGCCCGGCCGGTCAGGAAAAGGGTGGGGACGGGTGAGCGCACCCCCTCCTTAACCGTGCCAGGCCGCATGCCCTCAACATGGGGGGGTCGGTGCTTTGGGGCAGGGGGGCGCCCTGTGGCCCCCCCACCCCAAAGCACCTGTCCCCATGTTGATGAGGACAGGGCCTCTTCCCGACAACCCTGGCCGTTGTTTGTTGGGGTCTGCGGGAGGGGAGCTTATCAGAATTCGGGAGCCCCCCAGATGCCGGCCCCCACCCTAGGTGAATGAGTATGGGGTACATCGTACCCCTAGCCATTCACCTGGCGGGAAAAAAAATATGTAAAAAAAACACGACACAGGGTTATTAAAGTAATTTATTAGTCAGCTCCGGGGGCCCCCCTCTCTTCTTTAGCTCTTTTACGAGGGGGGGCTGCTTCTTCGATGTCTTCTGGGGGGGGGATGTGCAGGTCTTCACCGCCATCTGGTTCTCTTCCGCCAGGGGGGGGGCGCTTTCTTCTTTAGCTCTTTTACAGCGGCCCCTCCCGGTCTTCTCATTCGACGTCTTCGGCGGGGGGGGGGGGGGGTGCAGGTCTTCACCACCGTCTGGTTCTCTTCCGCCAGGGGGGGCGCTTTCTTCTTTAGCTTTTTTACAGCGGCCCCCTCCCGGTCTTCTCATTCAACGTCTTCGGCGGGGGCGGGGGGAGGTGCAGGTCTTCACCGCTGTCTGGTTCTCTTCCGCTGGGGAGGGCTGCTTTCTTCTTTAGCTCTTTTACAGCAGCCCCCTCCCGGTCTTCTTATTCGACCTCTTCGGCGGGGGGTGGCCGGGCTTCTGCCGCCTTCTGCCTTTTTCTTCTTCTCCGATGTTGACATGTCGCTTCCTCCCGCTGCAATGCAGTGTGCGGCGGCTCGCACCGATTTATATAGGCCTCTTATGATGTCACAGTCCCAGCATGCTCCGGGCGCCTGGAGCATGATGGGACTGTGACGTCATAAGAGGCCTATATAAATCGGTGCGAGCCGCCGTACGCGGCATTGCAGCGGGAGGAAGCGACGTGTCAACATCGAAGAAGAAGAAGGCAGAAGGCGACAGAAGCCCGGGCACCCCCCGCCGATGACGTAGAATAAGAAGACCGGGAGGGGGCCGCTGTAAAAGAGCTAAAGAAGAAAGTGGACCCTCCCCGGCGGAAGAGAACCAGACGGCGGTGAAGACCTGCACTTCCCCCCGCCCCCGCCAAAGACGTCGAATGAGAAGACCGTGAGGGGGCCGCTGTAAAAGAGCTAAAGAAGAAAGCGCCCCCCGGCAGAAAAGAACCAGACGTCGGTGAAGACCTGCACATCCCCCCCAGGAGACATCGAAGACGCAGCCCCCCCTCGTAAAAGAGCTAAAGAAGAGAGGGGGGCCCCCAGAGCTGACTAATAAATTACTTTAATAACCCTGTGTCGTGTTTTTTTTTACATATTTTTTTCTGCCAGGTGAATGGGTAGGGGTACGATGTACCCCATACTCATTCACCTAGGGTGGGGGGGCCGGCATCTGGGGCCCCCCTTATTAAAGGGGGCTCTCGGATTCCGATAAGCTCCCCTCCCGCAGACCCCGACAACCAACGGCCAGGGTTGTCGGGAAGAGGCCCTGTCCTCATCAACATGGGGACAGGTGCTTTGGGGTGGGGGGCCACAGGGTGCCCCCCTGCCCCAAAGCACCGACCCCCCCATGTTGAGGGCATGCGGCCTGGCACGGTTAAGGAGGGGGGGCCGCTCGCCCATCCCCACCCCTTTCCTGACTGGCCGGGCTGCTGCTCGGATACGGATCTGGTATGGATTTTGGGGGACCCCCCCACAACGGTGTTTCGGCACAGAGGGTGTCTCCTTAAAATCCATAGCAGACCCAAGGGCCTGGTATACTCCTGTAGGGGGACCCATGCTGGTTTTTAGTTGAAATTTGGCGTGGAGTTCCCCCTCAAGATTCATACTAGACACAGTGCTTGGTATTGGCAGGGATCCAAGTCGGATCCCCGTTCAATATCGTGCCGCTGCTAAACGCAACCGCAGCTAAAAGCACTGTACAAATGCAGCTGATCACTGTGCCTGGAGTCTTGAATTCCATCAAAACATAAACATGCTTTTAGCTGCGGTAAAACTGACGTTTGTCTGAAAGGGGCCTTTCTGTCCCTGAACAGCAGAGATGAAGTGTGAGGCCGCCTACACACGATCAGTCCATCCGATGAAAACAGACTGAAGGTCCGTTTTCATCGGTCCAAACCGATCGTGTGTGGGCGCCATCAGTTAGTTATCCTTCGGTCAAAAAAATTAGAACTTGCTTTAAAATTTAACCGATGGACGCCTAACCAATAGGTCAAAACCGATCGTTAGAATGCAAAAGCATTGGTTAAAAACCTGTGCATGCTCAGAATCAAGTCGACGCATGCTTGGAAGCATTGAACTTCGTTTTTTCAGCACGTCGTTGTGTTTTACGTCACCGCGTTCTGACACGATCGGTTATTTAACCGTTGGTGTGTAGGCACATCAGACCATCAGTCAGCTTCATCGGTTAACCGATGAGAACGGTTCTTTGGACCGTTCTCATCGGATGGACTGATCGTGTGTACGTAGCCTGAGAGGAAGAATCAGTAAAAGAAGCCAATCAGTTCCAGTGGTGAAGACTCATTAGGGGCCTTAATGCATGGGCACCTCTGGACACTTTCAGAATTCCCAGTTTGCCATTGCAAAACTTGCTGGAAAGAGTGTAAAGCAGTGTAGAATTTGTAGTGTTAACATGTGGTCAAACCCCTTGAACACCTGATAGATTATATACATGTACAAGCTATTGGGATTTGCGGACAGGTATGTCTTGTTTTTGTTGCAATGCAGGTCAGTGTCCAGACCTGAACCTAATAGCTCTCCCCCACCTTGTGTCTGTCTGCCCCATGTTGGCATTGTGTCCACCGTAGCATTTGCAGTGGCAGAGTAGAGTAGGACTGGCCATAAGGTTGATTACTTTGACGCAATTGGCAAGCTTAAACATGTAAATGTGATATGTGTGAACTAAACATCCCTGTTTCTCATTGCATAGTTTGCTGGAAAGGGTATATAGTAGTGTTCAGAGGGTTCAGCCAGTATTTTTAGTGTTCATGTGGTCACACCCCTTTATTACCTGATAGATTATATACATGTACAAGCTATTGGGATTTGAGCAAAGGTATGTCTTGTTTTTGTTTTACTGTTGGAGATTGAGGGCCCTACAGTAAGTTGGAAGGGGGAGTTTGGGACTTTAAATGAGGCACAATAAATGTACCTCCATCCTGGGTTCAGGTACGTAAGAAAGGAATGTGGGACTTTAAATGAGGCAACTGACTTGATGACTCAGTCAAGTCTGGCTCAATACCTATTCACTGGCCCATATATATCTTTTACACATTCAAAATTACCGTATTTATCTTGCTATAACGCTCCCCGGGGGGTATAGCGCGCACCCCCGAACTTGAAGGAAAATTCCTGGAAAAAAATAAATACTTACAGTTTGGATGCCCCTCGTCGGTGTCTTGCCCGTCGTCCATCGCGTTCTGCCCGTCGTCCATCGGTGGCCTCGTCCGGTCCGGCGTCCTTCTGCGGCCATCGTGGTGTCCTCCCCGCTCGATCTCCGCTTCCCGTGCTGTGTTTGAACCACTGCGCCGACATATACCGAGCGCTATACACTCGGGTATAGTCAGGCAGGCTCTGCTCCTCTCGCGTAAAGGACGTACAGGACGCACAGGACGTGACCGCGAGAGGAGCCGAGCCTGCCCGACTATACCGAGTGTACTGCGCTCGGTATATGCCGGCGCAGTGGTTCAAAAAGCGCAGGAAGCGGGTTTCGGCATATATCGCGCACCCACGATTTTGCCCTGATTTTCAGGGCAAAAAAGTGCGCGGTATACGCCGATAAATACGGTAATTGAGTACTATGTAACTATTAATGTATACCGTGGGCCAGATTCATAAAGCACTTACACCGTTTTTTTGGTAGATGCACGGCGTAAGTGCAGATTTGCGCCGGCGGATCGCTGCGCCTTACCCAGAGAACCAGATTACGCCTCCAAATAGACTTCATCGCCTCGGTGTAACCTTTCCACGCCAGCGCGGTGTTGGCGCAGATTTACGCTGGTCGGATCTGGCGTGGCCATGGTTTTTTTGTTTTAAATATGCAAATTAGGTTTTTGGGCCGATTCATCAACTTAAGCTTGACCGGCGCAGGCTACTCCCGGTGAGCGGAGCTGAAATTTCCGGTGCAAAGTTACACCTCATAAAAGCAGGGGTAACTTTGCACCAAACTTGCACAGGTCAGCTGGAGAGCAGCTAAAGCAGCAGCGTTACAAACGAACTGAGCAACAACACTTGCTGGACAACACATAGAGGCGGTCCCCATGTTGGGAGAGGCCCTCAATAATTACAGCCCTCTCCTCTGGGCTGAAATTGGTCATCCGCCCACCTGAGGATTCCTCATCAGCCATAACTGCCCCACCACACTGCAAACGACCTAGCTTGGAAAAAAAAAAGCTTCAGTACATTTGCACCTGCAGGGCGGAAGTCTGGGCTGATTCATGGACTGGGCTTTGGTAGTGGGTCGGCGTAGCTCAGGGATCACGCTGGGGCGCAGTTCTGAGCATGTGCAGATTGGGGCATTTACCCCTGGATGTCACTGAGCATGTGCGGTCTAAGATGCGCCCCGGCGTGACCCCTGCGCCACGGTCGGCACTTCATTAGCATAGGGTGACTCCCAGTTGGCCTTACCCCGCCTTACGCCGTCTAAAATCCGCCCCGCTGGGGCATCGTAGACAAAAAAAGTTTCTTGAATCACCTAACTGCCTCTCCGCGCTGGACCGGTGTAGTCTAAAAATGATGCACCACGCCGGTGCAAATCTGCACCATTGTATATGAATCTGCCCCCGTATGTGTATCTATCTTACAGCAGCTCTTTTGCATATGGTGTACCAATGCCTGCTAATAGGAAATACCTTGTATTACATTTTATCAATATTCACTATCTCTCATGTACTGCCAAGCTGACATATATGTATCCATTATGTTTTAGACATGTGTGTTTCGTTACGAATTCGAATTCGGACGAATTTTTCATTATTCGGAAATTTGGATGCATCCGAGTTTACGAATGACAAAATTAACGAATTTAACAAATTCGAAAAACACGAACGAAATTCGAATTCGAAAACAAATTCTATTCGAAACGAATTCAAAAACAATTTGAATCGAAAACAAATTCGAATGAAAATTGAAAGCAAATTTTAATCAAAATCTAAAATATATAAATCGATTTCTAAAAAAGAATACAATAAAATAGAATATAAAATAATAAAACAATAGAATGAAAATCAAAGAATAGTAAAGAACAGAATAGAATTTAATAGAATTAATCAAATACAATAATACAAATACAAATGCATACAATCAATTTCGGTTGAAATAATTTCAAATCCGGTTGAAATCATTTCAAATTCGGTTGAAATAATTTCAAATTCGGTTGAAATAATTTCAGATTCGGTTGAAATAATTTCAAATTCGGTTGAAATATCATCGAATTTGGTTGAAATATTAACAAAAGCGGATGAAATATTATTGAATTCTGTTGAAATATTTTCAAATCCGATCAAAATATGATCGAATTCGAATCCGGTAGAAATATTATCGAATCCGGTAGAAATGTTTTCGAATTCGACCGGGTTTTTTCGATTTTGTTTGAAAACGATCGAATTCGACCGGGTTTTTCTAATTCGGTCGAAAACGATCGAATTCGACCGTGTTTTTTTCAAATTTGATCGAAAACGATCGAATTCCGAAAACGAATTTAACAAATTTAACTAATCTAACTTAACGAAATTAATTTAATAACGAATTAAAACGAAACAAATTGTTTCCTTTTGCACATGTCTATTATGTTTATGCCATGCGTGCATGTGTATGTATATATAAGAAAATACTTTTTTACCTGTTTTATACCATTGTTACAAATAAATAATGTTTACTAACCACTCTACCTCCACAAGTCAATTGCCTCATTTAAAGTTCCACATTCCTTTCTTACATACAGTAAGTTGGGGGGACACTACAGGTGGTTGGGGGGAAATGTGTGAGGCTAGGAGGCAATTTGGGGGTTGGGGAACACAAAGGTCCTCTCTGGAAGGTCGAGGGGCACTGTGGGAGGTTAGGGAACCTACTGATGGTTGGAGGCTCAGGTAGGAAGCATCAGAAGGCCAAGGGAGAATTGAAAATTACCAATTTAAATAATAGGATTTGGGGAGGCCATACCTTGGTTGGTACTGAAGATGCTCTAAAGAAAAAGCAGGCACACCCTTTAGCAGAAGCTAGCACATGCCAATTTGTATTGGAGAGAAGAGGAAAGGGGTGTCTGACCTAGTCTGTTACATTACAGCAGCTTTTCTCAACCTTGTTACACCAGTGGTACCCTTGTAATAATTTTGAGGTCTCAGGGAACCCCTGATAAACTTAGTCAATCCAGGATCATTGGAAAAATGCCCCTTACATTGGTGGTGGTAAGTTGGAACAACCCTCACCTTTCAGGAGTGGCTAGAATGCCACTTTTGCAGTCATGTTGTTGGCTCTGCCAAGTGACGTTCAACCTGGAACATTGTAGGCACCATCAGACGGGAGGTCAGTTAGCTATAGCTCAAGGAACCTTTAGCTATAACAGGAAGAATCGTAATGTTCCACGGAACCCTGGTTGAGAATGGCTGCATTACAGCATACTCTGGGACTAAAGCTTTGCCATATACAGTGGAACCTCGGATTACAAGCATATTTCGTTCCAGGAGAATGCCCGTAATCCAATGTACTCGCATATCAAAGCGAGTTTCCCCATTGAAGTCAATGGAAACAAAAATAATTAGTTCTGCATTGACTTCAATGACATGCAATACTGAATGCGGCCAGAGGTAGGGATACACCGGAGAGCCTTGAAAACAGCCGGAAAGGCCTGAGGACAGCTCGGCTGACCTCGACAAACTTCAAAAAGGTAGGGGAACTAAGTATTTCCATGTCTTTCCAAGCATTTCTGAATGGCACCAATCAGCTGGGATCAGCACAGTTCGGCTCCGCTAGGCTTCCGGCGCCCCCCACCTCAGGCCAAACACAGTACTGCACACCGCTTTGGCCTGAATCCTGCTCGTTTTGCGAGACAACACTCGCAAACCGAGTTAGAATTTTTTTAAATACAGTGCTCGCATTGCGAAACGCTCGTGAACCGCGTTACTCACAATTCGATGTTCCACTGTACGTGCAAACTTTCAGGCAACTAATTATGATGCCCTAACTTCAACCACTTTAATTTCACCAGGATTCAAACATACTTTAGGATCCAAATTGGTTTCCTGTAATCAAGCAACCGACAACAGACCAGACTGATTGATGACCTAAACTTCATTGATCAAACTTGGCATTATAACTTTTAGAATAAATGAACATTTTCCATTTCTTCTCACATTCGAAGTTTGAAGTCTTGTCCTGAAGTTTGATCACTCCGAGCTAGAGTTGGATCATTGAGCAATTTATTTGTTTCCTTCTTAAATACTGTTGTGATTGATTTTTAGATGAAAAAAAAACCTTCCTCTCACATTGATCATGCATGAGTGATTAGATAATTAAATAAGTTTACAATTCTGACAATAAAAGGTCACTTACCATTATGTGGTTGATTTAGAGAATAAAAACATTGGCAGTTTATATAAACATATTGACTGGCCACACTGAGCTTATAGCTTAACCTTTTCTTCTTCAAGGAAATGTTTACCTTTCTCAGTTCAGAAGAAAACCCCACATAAGGCCCCATGCACACGAGACGCTGCTAAACTCGAGTTCAGAGGCATTTGGGCATTTTTTTCAACTGCCCCTGAACACATTTAATGTTATCCTATGTGTCCATGCACACGATCACGTTTTTTGGCGTTTCAAAGCAGTTGGGTTTAGGGCCGTTTTTCCAAACCCAAAATTTTGGGTTCAGAAGCATTCAGCTTTTGCGTTTTAGACGCAAATCGCGGCAAATCGCGGTACCTGCGTTTTGCCGCGATTTCGTTTATAGGCGTTTTTAAAGGTGACCTATTTTTTTACATTAGAAATCTCAAAAATGATGGCAAATGATGAAAAACCATAAAAAACATAAAAAATGTAATTGCTTTCATTGCATTGTGGACAATCCACAACTTGTGGCAGGTGACGTGGCCAGTGGACAATCCACAACTTGTGGCAGGTGACATGGCCAGGTGACGTGGCAAGTGGACAACCCACAACTTGTTGTAGGTGACGTGGCCAGGTGATGTGGCAGGTGACGTGGCCAGGTCACGTGGCCAGTGGACAATCCACAACTTGTGGCAGGTAACATGGCCAGGTGACGTGGCAAGTGTACAATCCACAACTTGTGGTAGGTGACGTGGCCAGGTGACGTGGCAGGTGATGTGGCCAGGTGACGTGGCAGGTGACGTAGCCAGGTGACATGGCAAGTGGACAATCCACAACTTGTGGCAGGTGACGTGGCCAGGTGACATGGCAGGTGACGTGGCTTGGTGACGTGGCCAGTGGACAATCCACAACTTGTGGCAGGTGACGTGGCCAGTTGACGTGGCAGGTGACGTGGCCAGTGGACAATCCACAACTTGTGGCAGGTGACGTGGCCAGTTGACGTGGCAGGTGGCGTGGCCAGTGGACAATCCACAACTTGTGGCAGGTGACGTGGCCAGGTGACATGGCCATGTGACGTGGCAGGTGACATAGCCAGGTGACATGGCCAGTGGACAATCCACAGCTTGTGGCAGGTGGCGTGGCCAGGTGACGTGGCAAGTGGACAATTCACAACTTGGCAGGTGACGTAGCCAGTTGATGTGGCAGGTGACGTGGCCAGTGGACAATCCACAACTTGTGGCAGGTGACGTGGCCAGGTGACGTGGCAGGTGATGTGGCCAGGTGATGTGGCCAGGTGACATGGCAAGTGGACAATCCACAACTTGTGGCAGGTGACGTGGCCAGGTGACATGGCAGGTGACGTGGCAGGTGGCGTGGCCAGTGGACAATCCACAACTTGTGGCAGGTGACGTGGCCAGGTGACGTGGCCAGGTGACGTGGCTTGGTGACGTGGCCAGTGGACAATCCACAACTTGTGGCAGGTGACGTGGCCAGTTGACGTGGCAGGTGACGTGGCCAGTGGACAATCCACAACTTGTGGCAGGTGACGTGGCCAGTTGACGTGGCAGGTGGCGTGGCCAGTGGACAATCCACAACTTGTGGCAGGTGACGTGGCAGGTGACAGCCAGGTGACATGGCCAGTGGACAATCCACAGCTTGTGGCAGGTGGCGTGGCCAGGTGACGTGGCAAGTGGACAATTCACAACTTGTGGCAGGTGACGTGGCCAGGTGACGTGGCCATGTGACGTGGCAGGTGACATAGCCAGGTGACATGGCCAGTGGACAATCCACAGCTTGTGGCAGGTGGCGTGGCCAGGTGACGTGGCAAGTGGACAATTCACAACTTGGCAGGTGACATAGCCAGTTGATGTGGCAGGTGACATGGCAAGTGGACAATCCACAACTTGTGGCAGGTGACGTGGCCAGGTGACATGGCAGGTGACGTGGCAGGTGGCGTGGCCAGTGGACAATCCACAACTTGTGGCAGGTGACGTGGCCAGGTGACGTGGCCAGGTGACGTGGCTTGGTGACGTGGCCAGTGGACAATCCACAACTTGTGGCAGGTGACGTGGCCAGTTGACGTGGCAGGTGGCGTGGCCAGTGGACAATCCACAACTTGTGGCAGGTGACGTGGCCAGGTGACGTGGCCAGGTGACGTGGCAGGTGACATAGCCAGGTGACATGGCCAGTGGACAATCCACAGCTTGTGGCAGGTGGCGTGGCCAGGTGACGTGGCAAGTGGACAATTCACAACTTGGCAGGTGACGTAGCCAGTTGATGTGGCAGGTGACGTGGCCAGGTGACGTGGCAGGTGATGTGGCCAGGTGACGTGGCCAGGTGACATGGCAAGTGGACAATCCACAACTTGTGGCAGGTGACGTGGCCAGGTGACATGGCAGGTGACGTGGCAGGTGGCGTGGCCAGTGGACAAACCACAACTTGCGGCAGGTGGCGTGGCCAGGTGACGTGGCAAGTGGACAATTCACAACTTGGCAGGTGACGTAGCCAGTTGATGTGGCAGGTGACGTGGCCAGTGGACAATCCACAACTTGTGGCAGGTGACGTGGCCAGGTAACGTGGCAGGTGATGTGGCCAGGTGATGTGGCCAGGTGACATGGCAAGTGGACAATCCACAACTTGTGGCAGGTGACGTGGCCAGGTGACATGGCAGGTGACGTGGCAGGTGGCGTGGCCAGTGGACAATCCACAACTTGTGGCAAGTGACGTGGCCAGGTGACGTGGCCAGGTGACGTGGCTTGGTGACGTGGCCAGTGGACAATCCACAACTTGTGGCAGGTGACGTGGCCAGTTGACGTGGCAGGTGGCGTGGCCAGTGGACAATCCTCAACTTGTGGCAGGTGACGTGGCCAGGTGACGTGGCCAGGTGACGTGGCAGGTGACATAGCCAGGTGACATGGCCAGTGGACAATCCACAGCTTGTGGCAGGTGGCGTGGCCAGGTGACGTGGCAAGTGGACAATTCACAACTTGGCAGGTGACGTAGCCAGTTGATGTGGCAGGTGACGTGGCCAGGTGACGTGGCAGGTGATGTGGCCAGGTGACGTGGCCAGGTGACATGGCAAGTGGACAATCCACAACTTGTGGCAGGTGACGTGGCCAGGTGACATGGCAGGTGACGTGGCAGGTGGCGTGGCCAGTGGACAATCCACAACTTGTGGCAGGTGACGTGGCCAGGTGACGTGGCAGGTGACATGGCCAGGTGACGTGGCCAGTGGACAATCCACAACTTGTGGCAGGTGGCGTAGCCAGGTGATGTGGCAAGTGGACAATTCACAACTTGGCAGGTGACGTGGCCAGTTGATGTGGCAGGTGACGTGGCCAGTGGACAATCCACAACTTGTGGCAGGTGACGTGGCCAGGTGACGTGGCAGGTGATGTGGCCAGGTGACGTGGCAGGTGACGTGGCCAGGTGACGTGGCAAGTGACACGCTAAATACACGTACACTGCTGCTCTCTCAGCTGCTCTGGTCTCACAAAATAGCTGAAATGGTTAAATAATATTGTTTTTTGAGCTTAGGGAGGGTCTTATGATGTTTCTTAACCAAATGCTTATAAACGCAAACGCGGTAAAACGCGGTAAATCGCGGTAAAACGCAGCGAAATTCGCGGCAAAAACGGGCGTTTTAAACGCCGGTTTTTGCGTTTGAAAACTTGTGTTTAGATGAGTTTGCATTTGCTTCTCGTGTGCATGGGGCCTAAAATGCAATAAATAAAATAAAAATAATAGAACTCATTTTTTTTTGTGGTTGGACTTTTTAGTGAAATAGCTATTTCTTGCCTTGCTTCAGCCAGAGACGAGTTATAAATCTTGTTCTGCTTCTGTGGACATATCCATTAACGTAGATCTAATCCCAATCACTAAAATCCTTCTAAAGGCTTTAACATGTTAATCTAATTAAAAAATATATATTTTTAGTATCTACAGGTTTCATTAAAATAATACCTAGTTATCCTGCAATGAAGACCTTTGTTCAGGCACTTCTTGTTATAGGGTGACAACTAGAGATGAGCTTTAAGTTCGACTCAAACATTGGCTGTTCGCCTGTTCGCCGAACAGCAAACAATTTGGGGTGTTCGCGGCAAATTCGAAAACCCACTGAACACCCTTTAAAAGTCTACAGGAGAAACCAAAAGTGCTAATTTTAAAGGTTATTGTCATAAAAAGTGTTTGGTGACCCGGGTCCTGCCCCAGGGGACATGTATCAATGCAAAAAAAGTTTTAAAAATTGATTTTAATGATACTTAAAGTGAAACAATAAAAGTGGTGAAATATTTCTTTACATTTCGTACCTGTGGGCTATAGTATGCCTGTAAAGTAGTGCATGTTTCCCATGTTTATAACAGTCTCTGCACAAAATGACATTTCTAAAGGAAAAAGGTAATTTAAAACTACTCGCGGCTATAATGAATTGTCGGGTCCCGGAAATACAGATAAAAGTCATAAAAAAAAAACAGGGGAACCCCCCCCCCATCTGGTGATAAGTGTATGATAAAGTGTCGGGCACCTGTGTACTGTAGGCTCATATAGGAAGCCTCCAATCGTGTTAGGTCCCCTTATAATGAGTGTAGGTGGTATGCAAAAAAGATAAAGTGAGCCCTCCAATGGGCTTATAAGTGAAATGAAAAGTGTAAGGCCCCATACACACGAGAGGATTTATCCGCGGATACGGTCCACCGGACCGTTTCCGCGGATAAATCCTCTCGAGAATTTTGATCCGATGGAGTGTACTCACCATCGGATCGAAATCCGCGCCGAAATCCCATCGCGATGACGTGTCGCGCCGTCACCGCGATGATGGTGCGGCGACGTGCGCGACGCTGTCATATAAGGAATTCCACGCATGCGTCGAATCATTACGACGCATGCGGGGGATTGATTCGGACGGATTGATCCGGTGAGTCTGTACAGACCAGCGGATCAATCCGTTGGGATGGATTCAAGCGGATAGATTTGAAAGCATGTCTTCAAATTTTTATCCGCTGGAAATCCATCCCAGGGGATAAAAATCCGCGGAAACAGATCCGCTGGATCGTACACACCAGGGGATCTATTCGCTGGAGCCGGTCCGCGGATCAATTCCAGCGGATGGATCCTCTCGTGTGTATGGGGCCTAAATGTGGTATCTAGAACACATCAGCCCACTGGGTGTCCCTCCTAGGCCTCCACTGAGGTATAGAGGTGACCATCACCTCTATACCTCAGTGGAGGCCTAGGAGGGACACCCAGTGGACTGATCTGCCCTAGATACCACCGCTGCTGTGTGATTGGCTGATTAGCCATTTGTGTTACCAAGCATTTGTACCTAATAAAGTGACCAGTGTGTATATGTCCCAATTCACTCCTGTGTTGTCACCCTATGACACAGGCTTCTGCTAGACACATTCCATACACATTGTACAGGCATGACCCGCTGTTTTCACCATTTAGAAACCATAAGAATTGCCATGCAGCCATATCTGGAGTGACCGTAGACAGGAGGTGACCACAAAGAGGCGACAGATGAGCAGCACTGAGATTCAGCAAAGAATTAGAAATAGGTTAAAACGGTATTAAACCCAAAACTAAAAATGTATTATACTGCAGCTTACCAATCATGGGATGTGGTGGCTGAAAGTGGGAGCGGGTACCTGTCAAAACCACTCCATATCACCCCCTCCCCCTCAAAAAAAATGCAAAAGGTAAAGAGAAGGGGGGAGCGACCTCAGCCCCCCAAATACTTACCCAAACCCCATCTTGATCCATCGATGTTGAAAAGAGCCTCAGCTCTGTGGGGACTCTATCACCTCAATGGCTGAGAGAGCAGCGTGCACCATTGGCTCCAGCTGCTGTCAATCACAGCCAGTGAGCCTGAGGGGAGATAGGGGACAGGGCCAAGTTTTGTGGTTCTGTGTGTAAATAGATACACAAAGCGGTAGCTTAAGAGCAAGCCTGCTTGGGTGCCGCCATAGCAAGCTGCTTGCTATGAGAGCACTTAGCAGGAGGGATGGGCCAGGGGACCTGAGAAGAAGAGGGTCGGGTCTGCTATGTGCAAAACCGATGCCCAGAGCTGGTGAGTATAACATCTTTGTTATTTTTTTAATTACCACTTGCCGACCAGCCGACCAGCCGCTATCATTATATTGGCTCGTTCCCACAAATCGCCGTAATTGTACGTCAGCTCCTTTAAGAGCCATAGCAGGTGTGAGCGCACCCGCCTGCTGTACGGTGGAAAAGAGAGCCAGAACAGGGATCTGTCAATGTAAACAGACAGATCCCCGTTCTAAAAGAAGAGGGGAGAGAGAGAGAGAGAGATCTGCTGTACCCAGTGATTAGAAACAGAGATCTCTCTCCTCCAGTCAGCTCCCTCCCCCTACAGTTAGAAACACCTCCCAGGGAACACATTTAACCCCTTGAACGCCCCCTAGTGTTAACAATTTCCCTGCCAGTGTCATTTATAAAGTTATCAGTGCATTTTTATAGCTCTGATCGCAATATAAATGACAATGGTCCCAAAACATTGTCAAAAGTGTCTGTTCTGTCCGCAGCAATGTCACAGTCCCGCTAAAAAAGAGACACGTACAGGTACGTGATTGTGCCCAGCTGTGCCATTCTGCCGACGTATATCAGCGTGAAGGAGTCCTTAAGTGGTTCAGCAAAATATGGTCAGAATTAGTTCGGGCTGGGCTAATGCTTGTCACCTTCATTCAACCAACACTATGCAGCAATGTTAGCATTAGTCCGTAGAGTTCAATATTGAGTTGGCCTACCCTTTGCAGCTATAACAGCTTCATCTCTTCTGGGAAGGCCGTCCACAAGGTTTAGGAGTGTGTCTATGGGAATGTTTGACCATTCTTCCAGAAGAGCATTTGTGAGGTCAGGCACTGATGTGCAGTCTGTGCTCTAATTCATCCCAAAGGTGTTCTTTCGGGTTGAGGTCAGGACTCTGTTCAGGCCAGTCAAATTCCTCCACCCCAAACTCGCTCATCCATATCTTTATGGACCTTGCTTTGTGCAGTGGTGCGCAGTCATGTTGGAACAGGAAGGGTCCATCCCCAAACTATTCCAACAAAATTGAGAGCATGAAATTGTCCAAAATGTCTTGGTATGCTGACACCTTAAGTGTTCCCTTCACTGGAACTAAGGGGCCAAGTCCAACCCCTGAAAAACAACCCAACTCTACCAAATGATTTGGGCCAGTGCACAAAACAAGGTTCATAAAGACATGGATGAGTGAGTTTGGGGTGGAGGAACTTGACTGGCCTTCAGAGAGTTCTGACCTCAACCCGATAGAACACCTTTGGGATGAATTAGAGTGGAGACTGCGAGCCAGACCTTCTCATCCAACATCAGTGCCTGACCTCACAAATGCCCTTCTGGAAGAATGGTCAAACATTTCCATAGACACACTCCTAAACCTTGTGGACGGCCTTCCCAGAAGAGTTGAAGCTGTTATAGCTGCAAAGGGCGGGGCCAACTCAATATTGAACCCTACGGACTAACACTGGGATGCCATTACATTTGGCCTTCCCAATACATTTGGTATTATAGGCCCGGATTCAGAAAGCCTGGCGAAACTTTGTGTGGGTGTAGCGTAGCTCAGATACGCTACGCCGCCGTACCTTAATGAGGCAGGTTCTGTATTCAGAAAGAACCTGAGCCCTAAGTTACGGCGGCGTAGCGTATGTGGTCCGGCGTAAGCCCGCGTAATACAAATTATCCAGGCAGTGGGCGTGTTGTATGTTAAAGGGTCACTAAAGGATTTTTTATTTTTTTTGCTGAAATGACTGTTTACAGGGTATAGAGACATAAAAGTTAACTGATTCCTTTTAAAAATGATTAAAAATAGATAAAAATCAATCATATAATGTGCCTCTAGTTTCACTTTCACTTTTAAACTGGCTTCATGTTTCTGTGAAGTAAAGAGACACACAGAACAAAAACAAACAAATCCAGGGCAGTGTTTTGTTTTTAAAATGAATCTGATTGGTTCTGGGAAGTTTTAGACACACAGTAATGACAGCTTAGACCACCGTGAGAAAGCTCCCATGAGTTTTTTCATAAGGAGCCAGACAAGCAGGAAGTGTGGAGATCACAGCAGAATTACAGCAACATCAAAGCAAAAACGAACAATGAGGACATGAAACCAGGACTGCAGTAAGGTAAAGGAAGCTATTTAGATAAAAAAAAAAATCCTTTAGTGACCCTTTAATGAATGGTGACCCTACGTAAATGAAGTTTACGTGGACGTATCCCAGTGCGCATGCTCCAAATTACGCCGCAAAGCCTCATTGGTTTCGACGTGAACGTAACTTACGCAAAGCCCTATTCGCGAACGACTTACGCAACGCAAAATTCGACGCTGGCCCGACGTCCATACTTAACATTGGCTACGCCTCATATAGCAGGGGTAACTTTACGCCGGAAAAAGCCTAACGTAAACGACGTAAAAAAATGCGCCGGGCGGACGTACGTTTCTGAATCGGCGTATCTACCTAATTTACATATTCTACACGTACATTTTTTGGAAGCGCCACCTAGCGGCCAGCGTAAATATGCAACTAAGATACGACGGCGTAAGAGACTTACATCAATCGTATCTTAGCCAAATTTCGGCGTATCTTGCTTTCTGAATACAGAAAGAAGATACGCCGGCACATCCTAGAATTTACGCGGCGTATCAATAGATACGCCAACGTAAATTCTTTCTGAATCCCGGCCCTAGTGTATATATAAAAAGACCTTTGAAAGTGAATTATTACATGTTTGGGATAAAAGGGTTAAAAGAACAAACAAAGAATAGGGGGAAAAAAACAAAAGTTAAAAGGGGCGAACTTGATGGACCACTTAGTCTTTTTCTGATCTCACTTTTCTATGTGTATTTTTCTTTTACCTTTTAGCATTTCAATGGTATTAGAAATAAGCTTAGAACAAAATTAGATATTTGAATCATTCTCTTAAATCCACTCACCTACCTATTTACAACTCTTTTATATTCTTTCATTTTCTGCAGGAAAAAAATTCTGATAGGAGCATTTTGACTAAAAGGGAAATGTGTAATTAAGTTTGTTTGTTCCCCCCGGTAATATGTCTCACAAGAATAGGATTAAATAGCATACATTGTCAACAACATCATTGCTTAGTTAAATAAAAGAAAACCTTAAAAATGCCTATTATAGATTTTTTTTTATTGTAGCGGCATGCAGTTACTATGAGCAGAGTAAGGCTGGCCATAGACGGTTCTAATCCTGTATGGACAGGCTGAATGTACCAAGTTGATCGATCGAATACTACCAGCATGCCCGATTTTTCATCCGATTATCGATAGTGGCCCAGATTCAGTAAGCAATTGCGCCTGCGTAACCAATTGCTGACTTGCGCCGGCGTAACGAGTTCTCCTGATTCAGAGAACTTGTTACGCCGACTGCAGCCTAAAATCTGCGTGGCATAAGGCTCTTATGCCACGCAGATTTTAGGCTGCATTCTTGCGTTGACCGCTAGGGGGCGCTCCCATTGTGGTCAGCATATAGTATGCAAATTGCATACTTACGCCGATTCACAATGTTGCGCGTGCCCTGCGTACGCAAGGTACGGAGTTTCCGTACGGCATCTTTAGCGTAAGGCTGCCCCTTCTAATAGTAGGGGCAGCCAATGCTAAAGTATAGCCGCCGTTCCCGCGACGTGAAATTTAAATTTCACGTCGTTTGCGTAAGTGATTCGTGAATGGCGCTGGACGCCATTCACGTTCACTTTGAAGCAAATGACGTCCTTGCGACGTCATTTGCCACAATGCACGTCGGGAAAGTTTCCCGACGGAGCATGCGCTCTACGCTCGGCGCGGGAGCGCGCCTAATTTAAATGATTCCCGCCCCCGGCGGGATCATTTACATTGCGCGCGCTTACGCCGGGCAATTTTGCCGGCGCGCCCTCGCAATTTACGGAGCTACTGCTCCGTGAATTGAGGGCAGCGCAAAATATTTGCGTGGGCGCAGGGCAAAATCGTTGCCCTGCGCCTCCGCAAATATAGCGCAGATCTCTTTGAATCTGGGCCAGTGTCTGGTATAGCAATAATCACTGGGCCGGATTCAGATAGGAGATACGACGGCGTATATCTGAGTGCGGGAGGTCGTATCTATGCGCCTGATTCAGAGAATCAGTTACGCATAGATATCCCTAAGATCTGACTGGTGTAAGTGTCTTACACCGTCGTATCTTAGGCTGCATATTTACGCTGGCCGCTAGGTGGTGCTTCCGTATAGTTATGCGAGGAATATGCTAAATAGGTATTTACGCCGATTCAGAAACGTACGTCCCGCCGGCGCATTTTTTTGCGTTAGGTTTTTCCCAGCGTATAGTTACCCCTGCTATATGAGGCGTAGCTAATGATAAGTATGGACGTCGTTCCCGCGCCGAGTTTTGAAAATTTTACGTCGTTTGCTTAAGTCGTTCGCGAATAGGGCTGGACATAATTTACGTTCACGTCGAATCCAATACGTCCTTGCGGCGTACTTTGGAGCAATGCACACTGGGATATTTCACGGACGGCGCGTGCGCCGTTCAAAAATAACGTAAAAAACGCGGGGTCAACTAAAATTTAAATAAAACACGCCCACAACATCCCCATTTGAATTAGGCGGGATTACGCCGCCACACATACGTTACGCCGCCGTAACTAAGGGCGCAAGTTCTTTCTGCATACGGAACTTGGGCCCAAAGTTACAGCGGCGTAACGTATCGGAGATACGTTACGCCAGCAGAAAGATGCGCTCATCTTTCTGAATCTGGCCCACTGTCTGCAATGGCTCGTCAAGAGGAGTTCCCCTGTCAACACTGTCTGTCTTGCTGTTGGCAAAATTTTGTTGAAATGTTTTGAATGTTTTTTTTTTGTTTTTCGTTTTTTTTTTTGTTTATAGAGTAGGAAATATTTTTTGTTGTTGTATCTGTCACTGTTATACATTGCAAGTAAATACAGCTGGAGAAAACAAAAACTGTGTCTGTCTTAATTTTTGCAAAGAAACGAAATGTGATTATTTTAAGGGGGGGGGGGGGTGATAATTCCCTATACCCACTGTATATATATATATATATATATATATATATATATATACATACCGTATATACTCGAGTATAAGCCGACCCGAATATGAGCCGAGGCACCTCATTTTACCACAAAAAATGGGAAAACGTATTGACTTGAGTATAAGCCTAGGGTGTCCATCTGCATGCCTCACTTTGCCTCACTGTGTCCATGTGAATTCCTCACTATGCCCACGCCTCACTGTGTCCTCCACGCTTCACTGTGTCCACTCCTCACTGTGTCCACTCCTCACTGTGCCCATGCCTCTCTGTGTCCATGCCTCACTGTGCCCATGCCTCACTGTGCCCATGTCTCACTGGGCCCATGCCTCACTGTGCCCATGCCTCACTGTGCCCATGCCTCACTGTGTCCATGCCTCACTGTGTCCATTCCTCACTGTGCCCATGCCTCACTGTGCCCATGCCTCACTGTGCCCATGCCTCACTGTGCCCATGTCTCACTGTGTCCATGTCTCACTGTGTCCATGCCTCACTGTGTCCATGCCTCACTGTGCCCATGCCTCACTGTGCCCATGACTAGACTTACGTTTAACATGGGAGTATATAGAAGGGGTGCCCGGCTTTAAAAAATCGGTGAGAGAGAGAGAGAGAGAGATTGATACAGTGCCTTGCAAAATTATTCACCCCCTTGGCATATATTGTGTTGCCTCACAACCTAGAATTAACATGGATTGTTTGAGGATTTGCATCATTTAATTTACAGAACATCCCCACAACTTTGAAGATGTTTTTTATTGTGAAGCAAACAACAAAATGACAAAATAACAGAGAAAGTCAATGTGCATAACTATTCACCCCCCTAAAGTCAATACTTTGTAGAGCCAACTTCTGCGGCTATCACAGCTCCAAGTCACTTTGGATGAGTCTCTATGAGCTTGCCACATCTTACCACTGGGATATTTGCCCATTCCTCCTTGCAAAACTGCCCCAGCTCCTTCAAGTTGGATGGTTTGCGCTTGTGAACAGCAATCTTTAAGTCTGACCACAGATTTTCTATTGGATTGAGGTCTGACCTTTGACTAGGCCATTCCAACACATTTACATGTTTCCCATTAAACCACTCAAGTGTTGCTTTAGCAGTGTGTTTGGGGTCATTGTCCTGCTGGAAGGTAAACCCCCATCTTAGCCTCAAATCACAAACAGAGTGGTACAGGTTTTGCTCAAGAATATCCCTGTATTTAGCACCATCCATCTTTCCCTCAACTCCAACCAGTTTCCCAGTCCCGACTGCTGAAAAATATCCCCACAGTATGATTCTGCCACCACCATGTTTCACAGTTGGGATGGTGTTCTTTGGGTAATGTGATGTGTTGGGTTTGCGCCAGACATTGCATTTTCTTTGATGGCCAAAAAGGAAAATTTTAGTCTCATCAGACCAGAGCACATTCCTCCATACATTTTGGGAGTCTCCCACATGCCTTTTCACAAACTCAAAACGTGCCATTTTCTTCTGGCTACTCTGCCATAAAGCCCAACACTATGGAGCGTGCGGCTTATTGTCGTCCTATGTACAGATACTCCAGTCTCTGCTGTGAACTCTGTAGCTCCTCCAGGGTTACCTTAGGTCTCTGTGCTGACTCTCTGATTAATGCCCTCCTTGCCCGGTCCCTGAGTTTTGGTGTGTGGCCGTCTCTTGGCAGGTTTGCTGTTGTGCCATGTTCTTTCCATTTGGTTATGATAGATTTGATGGTGCTCCTAGGGATCATCAAAGATTTTGATATTTTTTATAACCTAACCCTGACTTGTACTTCTCAACAACATTGTCCCTTACTTGTTTGGAGAGTTCCTTGGTCTTCACGGCAGTGTTTGGTTGGTGGTGCCTCTTGCTCAGGTGTTGCAGCCTCTGGGGCCTTTCAAAAAGGTGTGTGTATGTAATGACAGATCCTGTGACACTTAGATTGCACACAGGTGGACATCATTTCACTAATTATGTGACTTCTGAAGGTAATTGGTTGCACCAGAGCTTTTTTTTTTTTTTTTAAATAAATAAAGTTTTTTTATTATTCTGTAGAAAAATAAAACAGCAGAACATTGGTACAACTATGGCAAGCAGACATTGGCAGATTTAAAATAGGAGCGTTGTCTAGCTAGCAAATGTTAGAACCCCGAGGGGGGGGGTCCTTCTGTGAACTACGGCATCACATAGACTAACAGTAGTATCAACAGGGTCTCTAGTAGGACATGTAGCGTACCGTGAGACTGATGCCTCATTTAACTTTCCATAACACACTGTTAAAATACTCAGAAAAGTGAGAGGGGGAGAAAGTGGGAAAGGGGGAAAGGAGAACAGTACAGAAATAGATAAGAAAGGGGGAGACCAGGGAGACCAAATGAGCAATCAGGTAAGGAGGGGAAGTACCTCTTAGTTTCGACCGCCGGATCAAGACGGATCCTCCCGAGAACGCCACCACTCCCAGACACTGTTGTGGTCGTCTAGCCTATCTCGCAGTCTGGCCGTAATTTTTTCCATTATCTCAACGTCCTTTACCCTGGCATAAAGGGCTTCCTATGTGGGGGGCACAGTCCTCTTCCAGTGGAGGGCTATCAAGCACCTTGCCGCTGTGAGAACATTTTTTATAGGGTTTGGCTAGCTTCGGCTGGGAGAGACCTAAGTGGAAGAATGTTGGGGTCCAGGGTATGGGTGTCTCGAATAGCCGGGTCAGTAATTGTTGCGTCGTGGTCCAGAACGGTCTATCAAGGGGCATGTCCAATAGATGTGGAAAAGCGTGCCTCTGGCTCGCTGGCACCGCCAGCAGCGATCGGAAGCAGAGGGATTGACTTTATGGAGTACGTCCGGAGTCAGGTACCAAAAGAAGAGAATTTCCTCCGGGATCTCCTTACCCAGTTCCTTCTCCCAGTGGAGCATATAGGGATGTTTACCCTGGACCTGCATGGAGCGGCCGTTCAGGATCCGGTATATGTCGGATATCAGTCCTCTACCTGAGCGGCCCTCTAGTATAATGCACTCAAATAGGGAAGGGGCGGAGAATTGCAGCAGCGAGGCTATAGCTTGGGCATAGTGGCGAATCTGCAGGTAGCTGTAAAACACTTGTCTGGGGAGGTCATGTTGGGATTGGAGCTTAGAGAACGGGAGCAGCGTACGGGACCTGGGGTCCACACTTGTCTGGGGGGGTCATGTTGGGATTGGAGCTTAGAGAACGGGAGCAGCGTACGGGACCTGGGGTCCACCAGGTGTCTGAAGTGGAACAGGCTCCGGGAGGCCCAGGGCCACGACATCTGGTGGGTAAGACTAGCCGACACCTCGGGGTTACACAGGAACGAGGTCAACAGGGAGTGATCCGATTTGAGGTCGTGTTCACGGGAGAGTTTTAGCCATAGTCACCGAAGCTGGGACATAGGCCCCAACAGTCGACCAGGGTCTAGCTCCACATTTGCGTTCCAGAGGAGACTATTGGGTTGTACGGGTGCTAACCAGATTTTCTCTATCTCCGTCCACCTATTGTATGACCTCTGTGGGAACCAGGACACAATCGCTCACAGTTGGGCAGCCTGGTAATATCTAACCAGGTCAGGGAACGACAGGCCCCCATCTGTGCTGGCCGCCATCATGACCAAGCGCGAGACCCTGTGTCTCCCGTAGTTCCATACATAGCACAGTAGGTCGGCCTGGAGTTTATGTAAGTGACTATAGGGAATAGGGATCGGTAGGGTCTGGAATAGATATAAGAGTTTAGGGAGGATGACCATTTTAATTGATGCGATGCGCCCTAAGAGAGAGATTTGGTGGGTCTTCCATTTTTGCAGTAGTTCCCTAATAGATTTGTAGAGGGGGTGGGAATTGGATTGGTATAGGGAGTTAAAGGACGGGGTGATGTTCACCCCCAGGTATTTCAGACTCTGATGCTCCCAGTTGTATGGGAACTCTGACTGCAAGTGGAGCAGTTCGGCCTCTGGGACATTAAGCGGGAGGGCCATGGATTTGGAAGCGTTTGTTTTATAGCCCGAGAGGGCACTGTATTTGTCGAGTTTGGCGTGTAGGTTGGGCAATGAGATTCTGGGTTGGGTCAGGGTAAGGACGATGTCACCCGCAAACAGGGATATCTTAAATTCTCTACCTCTGACGGAGATACCTCAAATGTCCGGGTTTCTCCGAATGGTCGCCGCTAAGGGTTGCACCAGAGCTTTCTATGGGCTTCATAACAAAGGGGGTGAATACATACGCACATGACAATTATTCGTTTTTTATTTCTGAAAAGTAGTTTTATGTATATAATTTTCTAATTTTACTTCACCAACTTAGACTCTTGTGTTCTGATCCATCACATATAATTCAGATGAACTAAAGGCTGTAATGTAACAAAATAGGAAAAAAGCCTAGGGGGGTGAATACTTTTGCAAGGCACTGTATCTATAGATATATATATATATATATATATATATACATACATACAGTCATGGCCCCCCTGCATTTCTTTCAGATGATGCATCACTTTGCCCAGAAAATTCTTGCAATGACAAATAAGTAGGCATTCTCATGTTTATTTCTTTTGTTTGTATTGGTATGACACAAAAGAGTAAAGAAACAGAAAGCCAAATCTGACACATTCCATGCAAAACTCCAAAAATTTACTGGACAAAATTATTGGCACCCTCAATTTAATATTTGTTAGCTGTGTGCCTAACCTTAACTCTATTAGTCCAATATTATTCTACATAGAGAGAAAAGATTCGACATAGAGAGAAAAGATTCGACATAGAGAGACATGAAGATTCGACATTGAGAGACATGAAGAGTCATAATTGTTTTTTTTTGTTTTTTTTTTAAGATTCTGTCGAATCTTTTTATTTTTAGAACATTCGACAGACGCCATAAGCCTTCAATGACAGATTCGACATAGAGAGACATGAAGATTCGACATAGAGAGACATGAAGATTCGATATAGAGAGACATGAAGATTCGACATAGAGAGACATGAAGAGTCGACATAGAGAGACATGAAGAGTCGATTTTTTATTTATTTTTTAAGATTCTGTCGAATCTTCTTTTTTTTTTTTAGAACATTCGACAGACACCAAGGGCCAGATTCACATAGAACTGCGGCGGCGTAACGTATCGCAGATACGTTACACCGCCACAAGTTTTCATCGCAAGTGCCTGATTCACAAAGCACTTGCGATGAAAACTACGCCGGCGGCCTCCGGCGCAAGGCGGGCCAATTCAAATGGGCGCGTGCCATTTAAATTAGACGCGCTCCCGCGCCGGACCTACTGCGCATGCTGCGTTTCCTAACTCTTGCCGTGCTTTGCGCGCCGTGACGTAATTTCGGCGACGCGCGTAGCGTACTTCCGTATTCCCGGACGTGTTACGCAAACGACGTTAAATGTTTAATTTTGACGCGGAAACGACGGCCATACTTCAGACAGCAATATGATTGCTGACTAAAGTTAAGGGAAGGTCAAACGACGACTAACTTTGCGACGGGAAACTAGACTAGCAGCGACGTACCGAACGCAAAAATCCCTTCGGGGATCCGCTGTAACTGCTAATTTGCATACCCGACGCTGGTTTACGACGCAAACTCCACCCAGCGGCGGCCGCGGTATTGCATCCTAAGATCCGACAGTGTAAAACAATTACACCTGTCGGATCTTATGGATATCTATGCGTAACTGATTCTATGAATCAGTCGCATAGATAGAAACAGAGATACGACGGCGTATCAGGAGAAACGCCGTCGTATCTCTTTGGTGAATCTGGCCCCATAAGCCTTCAATGACAAATTCAACCTTAATTTGGATTTTCGGACAAATGCATTTTTTTTACGAAAAACTAAATAAATAAAAACGAATTTCGGGAGTAACTAAATAAATTTATTTTTCGGACGAAAACGAAATTACGAAACAAAATATTTCAGTGTGCACATGTCTAAAATTTACACTGTTATACAAGCTGTACACTCACTACTTTACATTGTAGCAAAGTGTCATTTCTTCAGTGTTGTCACATGAAAAGATAGAATAAAATATTTACAGAAATGTGAAGGGTGTACTCACTTTTGTCAGATACTGTATATATCTCATTCAACATGCATGAAAAGTACAAACAAATTAAAAAAAATTCAATCCTACACACATCTTAATTGCCTATTTTCCTATTTAAACCATTTACTTTTAATATTTAACCATTTGCTTACTGGGCACATAAACCCCCTTCGTTCCCAGGCGAAATTTCAGCTTCCGGCACTGCGTCGCTTTAACTGACAATTGCGCGGTCGTGCGACGTGGCTCCTGAACAAAATTGGCGTCCTTTTTTCCCCACAAATAGAGCTTTATTTTGGTGGTATTTGATCACCTCTTATTTTTTGCACTATAAACAAAAAAAGAACGACAATTTAAAAAAAATATATATATTTTATTGCTATAATAAATATCCCAATTTTTTTTAAAAAAACTATTTTTTTTCTCAGTTAAGGCCGATACGTATTTTTCGACGTATTTTTGTAAAAAAAAAAAAAAATAAATCGCAATAAGCGACTGGTTTGCGCAAAAGTTATAGTGCCTACGAAATGGGGGATAGATTTATGTTTATTTTTCTTTTTACTAGTAATGGCGGCGATTTGCGTTTTTTTTGTCAGGGCTGCGATATTGCGACGGACGTATCGGACACTTTTGACACAATTTTGGGACCATTCACATTTATACAGCGATCAGTGCTATAAAAATGCACTAATTACTGTATAAATGTGACTGGCAGTGAATGGGTTAACACTAGGGGGTGAGGAAGGGGTTAAATGTATTCCCTGGGTGTGTTCTTACTGTGTGGGGGGAGGGGACTGACTGGGGGAGGTGACCGATGCTGTGTCCCTATGTACAAGGGACACAGATCGGTCTCCTCTCCCTGACAGCACGTGGAGCTCTGTGTTTACACACAGAGCTCCACGTCCTGCTGTGTTACCGGCTGTGTTCCCGACGATCGCGAATGTCTGGCGGACATCGCGCCCGCCAGGCACTCGCATCGGCTCCCGAGCGATGCGCCGGGCACGTTGTTTCCCCGCTGCGCGCCCCCAGCGGCGCGCACAGGGAACAACAACAGCAGGACATCTATGGACGTCCACCCGGCACTTGAGAGCCGCGCTGTGGACGTCTTTCGACCATAGCGCGGATCTCAAGTGGTTAAACAGCATTAGAAATAAGCAGAAAACAAAAAATAATATTTAAATAATTCTCTTATAACCACTTCTCTACCTTCTTACAGCTTTCCCACATTCTTTTGTTATGAAAAAAAAACTATATTTTTCTGATTAGAGCATTTTGATAAAAAGGAAACATTTTATTAAGTTTGTTTGTTCCCCCCGGTAATATGTCTCACAAGAATTGGATTAAATAGCATACATTGTCAACAATATCATTGCTTAGCTAAATAAAAGGATCCATAGAATTGCACATTAGAGGTTTTATATTGTGGAAGGATGCAGCTACTACAGTATGTGCAGAGTGGGGGATCCGTGGAGTGATTTTGGCCAAACTGATTTAGGGACAAATTTACACATTTGGGGCCAGATTCTTAAACGAGATATGACGGCGTATCTCCAGATACGCCGTCGTATCTCTAAGTTGCGCGGTCGTATCTATGCGCCTGATTCTTAGAATCAGTTACGCATAGATTTCCCGTAGATCCGACTGGCGTAACTGTGTTACACCATCATATCGTAAATGCATATTTACGCTGGCCGCTAGGTGGCGCTTCCGTCGAATTCCGCAACGAGTATGCAAATTAGCTAGATACGCGAATTCCCGAACGTACGCCCGGCCGACGCAGTAAAGTTACGCCGTTTACGTTAGGCTTTTCCCGGAGTATAGTTACCCTGCTATATGGTGGCGCAAGTGCGGCGTACCAATGTTAAGTATGGCCGTCGTTCCCGTGTCGAAATTTTAAAAAAATACGTCGTTTGTGTAAGTCGTCCGTGAATGGGGCTGGACGTCATTTACATTAACGCCGAAACCAATGACGTCCTTGCGGCGTACTTTGGAGCAATGCACACTGGGAAATTCCACGGACGGCGCATGCGCCGTTCGGGAAAAACGTCAATCACGTCGGGTCACAGTACATTTACATAAAACTCGCCCCCTGATCCAAATTTGAATTAGGCGGGCTTACGCCGGCCGATTTACGCTACGCCGCCGCAACTTACGGAGCAAGTGCTTTGAGAATAAAGCACTTGCCCATCTAAGTTGCGGAGGCGTAACGTAAATCGGATACGTTACGCCGCCGCAAAGATACGCGCTCCTACGAGAATCTGACCCTTAGGCCCCGTACTCACGACCAAACATGTCTGCTGAAACTGGTCCGCGGACCAGTTTCAGCGGACATGTTCGTTCGTGTGTAGGCAGTAACGTACAGAATTCCAGCAAACAATCGTCGGCCAGACCGTTTTCCAACGAACAACTGTTTCCTGGTCTTGCTTTAAAACAGTCTGCTGGAATCGTGTCCGTCAGACATGTTCGGTCGTCTGTACACAAAAGCAGCGTACAAAAACCCCGCGCATGCTCAGTCCAAATGAGGAGACGGGAGCGCTCGTTCAGGTAAAACTCGCGTTTGTTTGGGATATGGCACATTCGTCATTAGAAACCTTTTATTCTAGCAAGAGAACAATGTCTTAAAAAGGCGCACTAAACCACATTTTCAAGCCTCGTTTTATTAATTCTTCTCTTGCTAGAATAACCCCGTTCTCTTGCTGATGCAATTTCAATAGAGTTGTCCCATACTGAAATGTCACATTTCTTGCTTGTGATGTAATCCTTTAATAATGTTTTCTATGCCAGACGTGTGTTTTGGTTGGTGGTCCTCCATAATTTATAGTAGTAATTTTTGTAAAGGAATGTGCATTTTTTTATTTTTTTTTGTTGTTTCTAGTTATGTCACCATTTAAAATATTTTTTTTTTACATGTTTTTTTCATTTTTTTTTTTTTTGGTGTTTCATTAGAGAATATTAAACCATGTTGGCACACCAAATGTCCCCCCCCCCCCAAGGAGTGTGTCCTTTGTAAATTACCCATTGTATATTTATTAAAGGTTTGCTGCCTAATAATCCCCACAGTATAACAAACAATAGACATGTTTTCAAATGAAAGCAAAAAGCCTTTTATTCAGGCAAATGTCATCACAAAAAATAAAAAGAACGGCAGCACTAGAATAGATAGCAAACTATATGCAAACTTGCATTTCCAACATGGTGAAGGATAAACTTCCAAGCCTCAGGAGCCAAACACAAAAATATGAAGCAGCAGCACACAAACAAAGGAACCCAAACTGTGGTAGTACAAACAAGATGTCCTTTATGTGGAAGGAAATGGAAGGCAGAAAATCAACGTTTCCTCCTCTTTCCAGCCTTCCCTCCAGGCAGCCTTCCAGCGGATCGAACACGGGGTCTTGCAGGTGGGGTTGATGTGGCAGCAGGAGGATGGTGTTCCGCAAGCCGGGCCGGGTCACATAGCCCAGTGTCTGGGGTCAGCAGGCCCCTCTGCATCCACCAAAGGACCTGGTTCATCAGGGCCTTTGCCAGTCTTCTCTGGTCCTCCTCCCCTTCATTTAAATCATGGGCCAATGAGGCACTGAAGGCCTCTGTGGGGTTGAGGGGGGCCCTCATGATGGCGCTTGCCTCCTGGATCATGCGGAGGCTTGCCTCCTCCACAGGCCTCAACTGCCTCCTTCGGCCTGATGGCCTCACCTGGGGGGGAGAAGACTGGCTGGTGGTGGTTCTCCTGGCCGGGTGGACCTGCTGCAGGCCACTGGGCCCAGCCTCCTCCTGGCTGCCACTGACCCCGGCCTCCTCCTGGCTGCCACTGACCCCGGCCTCCTCCTGGCTGACAGACACCTGAGGATCTGCCACCTCCTGGCTGATCTCTTCTTCCTGTGTGGAAAAAAAAGGACATTTTTTACAATTTCGCTAAATAAAACCACACTCATTTTCATGTTTTTCGTTTAGTATTTTCTGTTCATTATTACTTGAATACACTCTACTTCTGACCCCTGCAGTTGTCATCTCTGACACCTATTTGTCTGAACACCTTTTTTTTTGCTTTTTCCCAGCTTGGTTTTTTTTTTACAATATCTAATCATTATTCCACCAAGAATTATTTACGCCAGAAATATAGAGGAAACTACTATACCTCCTCATCGAAGGGTGGCAGATCTGCATCTCTGTCAGCCAGGCCCTCTTCCTCCGACTCTGCAGGGCTGTGGTCATCTGGGGAAGGTCCGCTGGAAGGTAGCATGGAGGAAAGGTTGGAAGAAAGACTGGACATCGTTTTCCTGCCTTCCATTTCGTCCCGCAAAAAAGCCATCTGTTTATAATACCACAGTTTGGGTTCCTTTGCTTGTCTTGCTGCTGCTCCCGATTTTTGGCTTTTATTAGCTTTGTATGCTCTCCTGTATGTGCTTCTGAGGTTGGCAAGTTTATCCTTCACCATGTTGGCAGTGCATCCTGGCACCCAAGTTTGCATATAATTTGCTAGCTCTTCTAGTGCTGCCGCTCGTACCTCTTTATTGCAATATAAAGAGTGCTTGGAATTCCACAGGATGGGCGTCTCCTGATATTTTTGGAGTAAGGCCTCTATAGATTCCTTGCTTTGTAGGAGGTCCATTGTAATTTTTCCAAAATTATATTTCTTTTTGAGTCTAGATTACAAAAACATAAACCACAGAAAAATAAATATTCCAAAGGATCAGCGTTGACCTTGATCTAATATGTGTCTTCAAATTTATTACCTATATCTAATTACAAACACAGTCTCTCTTGTTTAAACAATGATTGGCAGCTCGGCCGCATTGCTTGTACCAAACATTGATTTGCTAGATGCAGAGCCATTGTTCACATTGCAGTAAATATTTTAAATATAGAAAAATAAACAATGCTTACAAATGACAGTTTTCATCTAGGCACTCTTTCATGTGTAAATCTCATGCCCCTGACAATGGATGACATAAAAGACACTTCCTAATGACCTCTGTACAACCAACACTTGAACAATACTTTGCCTGATCTGAATACACCATTCAAAAACTTGTCAATGAGGTACAGCATTGTTCACATCTCTATTTTGTGAGGTGTCCAAAAGCATTTGGAAACCAAAATAACATTGTGGTACCCCATAGACAGAATAGCTTAAAAAGGGTGCAACCAACAGCCCAAACCCCCATCCCATGTGTCTACATTTTCAAGGCCTCTGCTGATCACATTTTTAATTTCCTTACCTTCCTGTCTCTCGCTCCTCGTTTCTCACGCTCGCCTAATTACCGCGTAAGATGCGTAATCACGGCGTAAACCTTTTAAACACTCCGCGTATTTATTAAACCCCGCCCTCGTCACCTTTGCGAGGCCCCTAATCAATGAGTTTAGGAAATATGGCGTTAACTGTGTATGTTCTGGATGCGCTCGAAGATTCTCCGCGTAACCGACGTAAACACGTTGTTTGCATTCTCTACACTCCGCGTATGTATTAAACGCCGCCCTCTTCTCCGCCCATGGCGTAAGAATTCATCTTTTCCACGCCCATAATCTCTGTGGGAAAGGAAAGATGGCGATGTCACACGAGCGGGCACGATGCTCTCATGCCACAAGTGAAGGGACAGAGGCAGGGACGTCCCGATCAAGGAAAAGAAGATATAAAGCCACTAATATGCGGTTCCAGGAAATGGTGGAGTTAGTTTACATCATGCGAAAGAAGGACTATGATGGTGAATTAGGGCCATACAAGACCCCTAACCGCCGAAAGGCACATATTATGGACAAGGTGGCGAGGAGAATGCAGAGGATGTTTGGGATCACCAGGTCCAAGGAACAGCTGAGGAAACGATGGTCAGACTTAAAATTGAGGGAGCCACATCAGATGAAGAAAATACTTAAAATTCTGCGTAAAAGTAAGTAAATATATATTGGGGTTGGGGGGGGGGGGGGGATTGTCTGCAATAATGTGTTGCCATGTATATTTCACCATCTGCCTCCTTGGCCTGCTTGTAATTTTAAAGACATGTTGTCATTTATTTTTTAGGACATAAATAACTACATATTTACAAATAGTGTTCTTAGTAAACCACGTAACATCACATAGTTTCTCAGAAAGGCTCGGTTATTCCAGGAACAACACACCTGGACATGGCTCACTGGCCAAAAACTTTGTTTGTAAACATTGTGTAAAAGCTAGTTCTAGAAAAAAAAAGTATGAGAATGGGAAAGGCAAACAGGATTCATTCTAAAAACAGTGGTAATAAAGCAGATGTTTTCACATCTGCAATGCAGAGCACCTGTGTCTCCCCAAATCAAAAATGGGTTTTGGTAGGGTCTCCCAGAAATACAGTTTAGGGGGGACATCCATGTGTGTCACTTTGCTAAAAAGGGGCAGGATCAGAGCTTGCCATATAGAAGTAATTGCAAAATGTAGGTTTGGTGAAAGATAAAAGTAACTAAATGAAAGCATCTTCTAAGCAATGTGTGCGATTTATGCTCTCCAATATCTGTGTGCTGATGAGTCTACATTTTTTTTGGTTTATTTCAGGGGAAAGAAGTCGCCAGCATTTGGAGGAGGCAGAGAGGGCCAGACAAGGCCAAAATCTGCCATCTCAACATGTGGAGGAGGAGGAGGATGTGGAAGGAGAAGAGGATGTGGA
Source organism: Rana temporaria (assembly GCF_905171775.1). Classification (NCBI taxonomy): domain Eukaryota; kingdom Metazoa; phylum Chordata; class Amphibia; order Anura; family Ranidae; genus Rana; species Rana temporaria. The sequence continues at coordinate 23,830,040 of NC_053490.1, read as the reverse complement.
AGGAGAAGAGGATGTGGAAGGAGAAGAGGATGTGGAAGGAGAAGAGGATGTGGAAGGAGAAGAGGATGTGGAAGGAGAGGAGGATGTGGAAGGAGAGGAGGAAGGAAGAAAGGAGGAAGGAAGAGAGGAGGAAGAAGTAATTTTGGACTTAGAAGTTATAGCAGATGAAGGGCAAGTGGCGGAAGAACAATTTGGCGAATTGAAAGAAGGTGGATTGATGGATGAAGGAGGAGTCCAAGATGATGGGGAAGTGGTGGAAGAAGGAGGAGTGATAGAAGATGATGGGGAGGTGGTGGAAGAAGGAGGAGTGATAGAAGATGTCGAAGAGGTGGAAAGGAGAAGCCCATCAGGTCAGTGTCACCCTAGCTTGATTCAAAAAAACATATGTAGATAGGCCTCATCGAAAAATAATGTTGTAAATGCCATTTTTAATTTTTTTTTTAGGGGAGGAGGATGGTGTGCCAATATTTTCACGTGCAAGTGCTGCTATAATTATTCAGCAGGTAATGGAGTGCAGCACTGAAATGCACAATATGCGTGAAAGGATGTTTCTCATGGAACAGAATGTAACAAATGTCCTTTTGGAATGCAGCACGGAAATGGACAATATGCGGCAAAGAATGATGGTCATCGAATCTAATTTTAAAAACATTATTGACATGATGGGCCGTGTCAAAGACTGAAACACCCCCCGCCCATCCCCCGCCCCCACAAACATTTTTACAGTTTGAATAATGAATACGCCAAAATTTGAAGATACACACACAGTGTGCCAACATGTGCTATCTGCCATCACAGAATATCTAATGTCTGTGCTTTGTGGGTCCAACCCCCTCCTCCATCCTCAAGTAGTTGAGAGGAAGGGTTTGCTCCCACAGAACACAGACATTGATCACCCATGATGTCAGATAGCACATGTGGCCATTTGTCTGTTGAACCAATGACATTTGGCGAGTTTGCACTGAATGTGTGTATCTTCCAATTTTGGCGTGTTCCAGTGTGAAAGCACACCATGACTGACTGCTGTTGTGAGTTTTTATATTTTTGGAATTGGATTTTGTTACTTTTTGACCATGTTGAACATTTTGGGATACTATAAAGTTTAGACCATAAAGAATAAACAACGCCAAAAAATTTAAAATATATATATATAGAATTATAAATCTCTCTAATCACTGAATTTAGTGAAGTAGAGATTTGACTCCAAAATCTCACCTAAAAATTTACTTTTAGAAAAACACACCAAAAACAAAAAAAATGGTTAAAAAATTATTGTTTTTTGTGCATAAAAAATATGCCCAAAAAAAAAATTAAGGCGGTAAACACCCCACCAAAAATAATCTATATATATATATATATATATGTAAACAATAAATCTAACTATATTTGATAAAAAAAAAAGTGAACTTGTTAATAAATGTATAATCTGCATAATATTTTTGGTTGAATTACCTGAAAAAAAAAAACAATTATAAAAAAAATTTGTAGACTCCTAAGTACAAAAGCAGGGAGTAATGAAAAAACTATAAAATAATTTTTGGGGTCATGAACAAGCAAAAATTAAAATACTTGACCTCAAAATTTACAAATGGAGTTGCTTCTTATTTCTAGACTCAATACCCTGTTTGTAGATGAGTGAATACTGTGCAAAATGTGGTTAGTTACTAAAAGTGGAGAAATCAATTATGCATTACAATTGAAGAAGTTAGTTAGAGAACCAGGAAGACAGAAAAAGAGAAAAAGCATTAATGACAAACAACTGTATAAAGTCCAATGGTCTAATTATTTATTATTTTTTAGAATATTCCTTTCTTTGGGGGCCGAATTAGAAAGAAATATGATCTGGCATAGCAATGGCCCCCCGACCCATGAAGTACTCAACATATTTGTCGCGTACCTCACGAGCTGATTGGGGGGCCAAGCCAGCGCGACCAGTGTCCAGCCCGGGAAGGGGATCTGAGGGTAGTCTTGCCTCAGAACCGATGTCGGGTAGGTACGTCTGGGAGTGCCTGCGTAAAAAGTTGTGCAAAATGCAGCAGGCAAATACAACGGTGTCCAATTTATATTCCGCCAGATGTATCGATGTCCTGAACAGGCGGAACCGGTTGGTGAGTATCCCAAAGGCATTCTCGACTACCCTCCGAGCCCTGCCCAACCGAAAATTAAACACACTCCTCTCTGAGGTGAGGGTCCTCTGGGGAAAAGGCCGCATGAGGTGAGGACCAAGCCCGAAAGCCTCGTCCGCTAGGAACACAAACGGAAGTCCTTCCACATTATCTTCATCTGGTGGCAATGCCAGACCACCAGCTTGGAGACGATCATAGAAATCAGTCCGTGAGAACACTCCCCCATCAGACATCCGGCCGTTCTTCCCCACGTCCACATATAGAAACTCATACTGTGCCGATACCACCGCCATCAACACAATACTATGATAACCCTTGTAATTATAATAGTAGGACCCCGAGCGGGGTGGGGGCACAATGCGGACGTGTTTCCCATCTATTGCTCCACCGCAGTTTGGAAAATCCCACCGCTGGGCAAATTGGGAAGCCACAGACTGCCATTCCTGTGGTGTGGAGGGTAGCTGTGGGGACAAACAAAAATAGAGATTTAGTACTTTGTAACAAAAACATCCTACAAGCATCCTTGTGACAGTTCACAGTATTAAAATTGCATTAGAAAAATGTGCATGGAGAATTTGGGAAATGAAATATATAGGGCCACTTCATTAAGAGACTCCACAGCCCTCTGATGGGGACAATAAAAGTTTGAAGGGGGGGGGGGGGGGACACAAAAAACAAAAAGTCCTGTTTTAAAAAATGGCAAGGTGGGTTTGTCCCTAGGATAGCATGCTGGACAGGTTAATATTGGGTAAGGGACAAATATGCAGGTAGGCCAAGAATAAAACATGTAAAGCTTATATCAACATGCATAGGGAGAAAAGGTAACGTTAGTTAAACACACAGCATATCTGGGAAAATAAAAAAAAAGTTAGTTGTCCACATTATTAGAGCCAGGAAACTTACCTTAATATACTCCTCATGCATAACTTTGATGATGGCAGCACACGTGTCCGGTATGATGACCCCAAGCGCCTGCGGAGAGATGCCTGTCGAGAACTTGAGGTCCTGCAGGCTCCTCCCAGTCGCCAGGTACCGCAACGTGGCAATAAGCCTCTGCTCGGCCGTGATGGCTTGGCGCATCACAGTGTCCTGCCTCGTGATATAGGGGGACAGAAGTTCCAGCAGACTGTTGAATACGGGGTCCGTCATGCGGAGAAAATTCCTAAAGTCATTAGGATTATTCTCCTGGAGTTCCCTAAGCAGAGGCATATGTGAGAACTGGTCACGCTGGCGCAACCAATTCTTGGTCCAGAAACGCCTCCGCCCCCTGTTTCTGGCCAAAGTACTGGACAAATGAACATATCCAGCAGCCATCCCATAAACAGCACCAACTCGCGAAAATTGACGCTGCTGCTCCATCATGGCTTCAAACCGGCCGGCTGGTCAGTCAAGAACACACTGAAACAGAAAGCACTCGCAAATCCAGCACTACCTGCGACAAACGCGTGACAAACAGATACGAGCGCACAGGATGCAACTGCTAAAGCAGAAACAACCTGCTTGCCTATAGCCGAATGACAACTACGTTACCGCAAGCACACGCACTGAACCCGTGAATACACGCTGTCAAAGCCTGGAGACCGAGAAGCGCGAATCAGCTCTAACCAAACCTTCACTAACACGAGCAAACCCGTAACTAGCAAAAGAGGAACAGAGGGCGGCGCCATTAACTTTGGTCTTCCCCTTTATAGTGACGTCGTACGTAGTTTACGTGCACGCGTTCCGGTACGACGGGAATTTGGTCCGCTGGTGTGTACACGCCAGCGGAACAAAACACAAATCAGCCTTGTACGCCGGAAACTGTCGGGCAGACAGTTTCCAGCGCACAGATCCGGTCGTGAGTACAAGGCCTTAGTATTTTTCAAAAAATTTGCAGAAAGAGAAATTCTCATGCCGCATACGCACGATCATTTTTCATGTCTGAAAAACGAAGTTTTCCCAACTTCAACATTAAAACGACGTTGCCCACACACCATCGTTTTTAAAAAATTATCTAGCAAAGCGCGGTGACGTACAACACGTACGACAGCACTTTAAAGGGGAAGTTCCATTCGCCTTTGGTCTGCTTTAATTGATTCCGTGTTAGTAAAAGACGATTCACGCTTTTCTGTCTGTTACAGCGTGATGAATGTGCCATCTCCATTATGAACGGTAGTTTTACCAAAACGAGCGCTCCCGTCTCATAACTTGCTTCTGAGCATGCGCAGGTTTTTTCGTCGTTTTAGCCCACACACGATCATTTTAAAACTAAGTTAAAAATGCAGCATGTTCGAAAAAATATTTTTTCGTTTTTCAGAGCCTGAAAAACGGTGTGCAGCCCACACACAATCATTTTAAATGACGTTTTTTAACCACTTAAGACCCGGACCATATCGCTGCTTAATGACCGGGCCCCTTTTTGCGATTTGGTACTGCGTCGCTTTAACTGACAATTGCGTGCTCGTGCGTTGTATGAACAGACAATCAGGCATTTCTCCCCCTGACAGGATCTGTAACGAGCGATCGCGGGTGCCCGGCGGTGATCGAGCCCGCCAGGCACACGCTACGGGATCGGGGGCGAGCGGGGGGCACGCACACGCCCCTATTGGCTGATTTGCGAGAGGCTCTTGCGGCTCCTCCCCTTAAGTGCTAACCCCCTCTGGGAATCTCTCTCCCGAGGGGGTTACCTTGCGGGCGCGCTCCCATGTAATACACTCGGCGGCCATAGCCACCAAGTGTATGACTCAGCCCCGCCCCCCGGCGTGCTGCATCATTAATTTGATTGACAGCAGTGGGAGCCAATGGCTGCGCTGCTATCAATCTTCCAATGAAGAGGCTCGACAAGAGCTGGGGGAAAGCAACGCGGGATCGTGCCCACGGAGATTCGTGGCTCAGGTAAGTAAAACGGGGGCTCGGAGGGGGGGCGGAGAGTGCAAGGTGGTTTTTCACCTTAATGCATATGAAGCAACTAAGGTGAAAAAACAGGAAGGTTTACAACTCCTTTAATATATGTAATTTAGCGTCTTTTTCTATTGTGTTTTACCCTCCTTTGTGCTTTTCGTCAATATTTGTGTGCTGTTGCTCAGTTTTTTTAATGCAGCTTATTTTAATTTTTTTTGCAGTTTTTTTTTCTATAGTTTATTTTTCTATAGTTTAGAATCAGGTCAGTTTTTCTTGTTCACCCATCTGGTTGAATGAAAAAAACGGATTGTGTTTTTATGCTCTTTTGTGCATTTGATCATTATTTGTGTACTGTTGCTCATTCTTTCTTAATTAAACTTTTTTTTTTGCTGTTTTATTTTTCTATAGTTTATTTTTCTATAGTTAATATATGTATTTTTTTTTCTTTTATATTGTGTTTATACCCTCCTATGTGCACTAATTTAATGTCGGCTGGTTCTGCAGTCAGTGCATCCTTATAAGGAAAATATTTAGGTTCTAGTTTATTAAAGGCATGCCAACAACAAAAGTACAGTAAATGCCATTCACAATTTCTCTACAGTAAAATCCTATTTGCATTCTAGTGCCTCCAGACAAATGCAGCCATGATGTTCAGTCACTGGGTAATTCCACAGATGGTGCTTATATATGGCTAGTAGGGGTGCTTAATTACCAAACAATTATGTTACATTATATGTTAAATATGGTAAATTGATCAATAACTCTGAGCTGTTGCTCAGTTTTTTTTTGTTTGACTTTTGTTTTTTGTTGTTTTATTTTTCTACATGTAAAAAAGTTAAATAATCAGGCTAATAAGGAGTCCTTTTAGGTACATGAATGAGTACTATTAGGATAGTTGAAAGGACCTCTCAGTAATTCCCAGCCCAATTCACCCTCAAAAACCACCAAAATACACCATCATTCTTCTTTGCCTATTGACTCCAATGCAGTTAACCACTTACCCCCCGGACCATATTGCTGCCCAAAGACCAGAGTACTTTTTGCGATTCGGGACTGCGTCGCTTTAACAGACAATTGCGCGGTCGTGCGACGTGGCTCCCAAACAAAATCGGCGTCCTTTTTTTCCCACAAATAGAGCTTTCTTTTGGTGGTATTTGATCACCTCTGCGGTTTTTAGTTTTTGCGCTATAAACAAAATCAGAGCGACAATTTTGAAAAAAATGAATATTTTTTACATTTTGCTATAATAAATATCCCCCAAAAATATATAAAAAAAAAATTTTTCCTCAGTTTAGGCCGATACGTTTTCTTCTACATATTTTTCGTAAAAAAAAATTGCAATAAGCGTTTATTGATTGGTTTGCGCAAAAGTTATAGCGTTTACAAAATAGGGGGTATTTGTATGTCATTTTTATTATATTTTTTTTACTAGTAATGGCGGCGATCAGCGATTTTTTTTTCGGTATTGCGACATTATGGCGGACACTTCGGACACTTTTGACACATTTTTGGGACCATTGGCATTTTTATAGCGATCAGTGCTATAAAAATGCATTGGATTACTATAAAAATGCCACTGGCAATGAAGGGGTTAACACTAGGGGGCGGGGAAGGGGTTAAGTATGCCTGGGTGTGTTCTTACTGTGGGGGGGGGGTTGCCTCACTAGGGGAAACACTGATCATCGGTTCATACATTGTATGAACCGAAGATCAGCATTTCCCCTGCTGACAGGACCGGGAGCTGTGTGTTTACACACACAGCTCCAGGTCCCCGCTCTGTACCGAGCGATCGCGTGTGCCCGGCGGCGATCACGCCCGCCGGGCACACGCACGGGAGTCTAGTGGCGGCTGGGAGAGAGGACGTCATATTACGTGCTCTCGCCCAGCAGAGCCACCTTGTGGACGTATAACTGCGGTGGCTGGTCGGCAAGTGGTTAATTAAAATGGTGATTAAATAGCATACATTGTCATTACCATACTACTGCTAAGGCCCTTTTCACACTACAAAATAAATCCGTTTTAATAATCCGTTTTAAAATCCGTCAGATAATGTTAAAAAACGGAAGTTATACGTCCTTTATAAAATATCATTAAAGTCTATGGGATTTTTTTATGTTCCGTAAAGATCCGTAATAGTCCGTTATAACATACGGACGTTAGTTATAACGGAATATGTGACGGGTCTTGCACTATTTTTTGTCAATTTTTTGTCCGTTGCAAGTAACGGATATATTAACGTCCGTTATATTTTAACATTGAAGTCTATGGTACACGGACGTTAGTAAATGTCTCCGTAAATGTCCGTTATGTTAACGGACGTTAATTTTACTGAGCATGGATATTCAGGGGAACCCCGCCGTCAATTTAAAACAAAAATGATGTGCGGTTCCCGGTAAATATCCATAACCAGACCCTTCAGGTCTGGTATGGATATTCAGGGGAACCCCGTCGTCAATTTAAAACAAAAATGACGTGCGGTTCCCCCTAAATATCCATAACCAGACCCATTATCCGAGCACGTTGACCTGGCCGGCCGCAGAAAAGAGGGGGGGACAGAGTGCGGCCCCCCCTCTCTCCTGAACCGCACCAGGCCACATGCCCTCAACATGGGGAGGATGTCCCCATGTTGATGGGGACAAGGGTCTCATCCCCACAACCCTTGCCCGGTGGTTGTGGGGGTCTGCGGGCGGGAGGTTTATCAGAATCTGGAAGACCCCTTTAACAAAGGGGACCCCCAGATCCTGACCCCCCCCCCCCCTGTGTGAAATGGTAATGGGGTACACTGTACCTCTACCATTTCACGAAGGAAGTAAAAAGTATTGTAAAAAAAACACACTGACACAAAAGAATAAAGTCCTTTATTAAAAAAAAAAAAAAAAAACTCCAGCGCTGAAAAATCCACTCGTTCCCGGCTTCCTGCGTTGTCCTGATCCAGCGACGGGTGCGGGTGATCTCCCGCGATGAGAAGATCCAGCGTCGGGTGATCTCCGCTCCGGCGATGAGAAGATCCATCCATCCGGCGCAGCAGCATCCCGGACCTCCTCTCACCGCTGGGCACAGCCCAGCGAATGAGCGGCTGAAGCTGTGACATTTCTTATATAGAGGAGGCAGAGCCACCCGTCACGTGACCCCGCCCCCTCTGACGTACCTCTGCTACGTCACTGGGTAAGCCCGAGAAGAGGAAAGGTCTTTCCTCTTCTTGGTGTAATACGGATATTATAAAACGGACATACAATCCATAGTGTGAAAGAAGCCTAAGTTAAATAGAAGAAAACCTTAAAATGCACATTAGAGATCGTATATTGTAGCAGCATACAGTTACTATGAGCAGTTTATGGATTAGTAAAGTGATTTTGGCTCAGATGTTTTTTTGCTGGAAAATTGCCAAAATCCACCATAATTATTCCTTCCCCATGGACTTCAACGTATTTTATTAAAATGTCAATAAAACAGGTCCAGGATCAGGATAGTTGGAAGGAGCGTCTGTAACTTTCAGCCATTTAAAGCACAATGAACCCTTAAAACCACCAAAATCCAATATCATTTTTTGCTGAGTCCCTGTAGCCTGGAGCTGGAAGTGCAGCTTAAAGCGGAGGTTCACCCTAAAAACAATTTTCTAACATTACATTGTGCTCACTCTCGACATTTACAGTACGCTTTTTTTTTTTTTTTGTCGTACATAGCGTTGTATCGCTATTTTCCCGACTTCCGGGTAGTGGCTCCCTCGGGAGTGGGCGTTCCTATGCGCAGGCTTAGTGATTGACGTGATGACATAAGGCGCGTCACGAGTTGTCGAAAGAGGCCGAACTGCGAGTCGGCGCTATACAGCGCCTGCGCACCGACGTTCTTCTTCTTTCAGCAAGTTAGGCTAGAGGGCTAGATAGGGTTAAAATAAATGTGTATAATTCAAAGTCGAATGGGGTCTTACCTGATTGAATAAAGCAGGGATGTGGCAGGGTGGGACCACAGTGGTCTTAGGAGGGGTGGTCATTTGCCTCATGGTCAGTTGGAGAAGGAATTGGGACAGACAAGCTTCTCGTTCCCCCTCCCTCCCTACGTTTTTACCACTTTGGAATTGTATTGTTTGGTTTTATGTTTTGAGGAGTTCTGGGTTTAAAAATGGAGGGTTATCAAAAATAAGCTGCAAGTTCTGATTCTAGTTATCGATAAATAAGGTTAAAATAAAGTCCAGAGCACTGAATCTATCGCTGCCCGAACGTACTCGGACAGCGCTGGAACAGTCGTTCAGTTTTGGTTGGGAGCCGGTAGCTCTCTCTTATTTAGGAGTCAACGTGACCTCATCTTATGGGACATTGTATAAGGCCAATTACCCAGCTCTTTTTAGACGGTTGACTGATGACATGGCTAAGTGGCAGATACACCCTCCATCGTGGTTCGGCAGACTCCACTCTGTTAAAATGAATATACTACCTAGCCTATTTTACCTGTTTCGTACACTACCGGTAACATTGGACCACTCCGATCTTAAAAATTTTCAAAGGACACTGCTCAGATATATGTGGGGGAACAAGAGACCCAGGGTTAATAAAAGCACTTTGTATACACCTAAATGTAGAGGTGGACTAGGTCTACCCGACTTGCAGAAATATTTTTATGCTGCACAACTGGCACAACTTGCCAGATTCCACTCACAGAAGGCCCCAGCTATCTGGATGACTATGGAGACATGTTCCTGTCGCCCCAGGCCTGTTTCACACATACTATGGTTTATGCCTAAAGAGAGGCCACTGATATTGTGCCCTTCTCTGTCCTTCTCGGTGGACTTATGGGACAGGGTTTCCCGCACACATCACTTAAAATCGCCCCATACTCCCATGGCTCCACGGTTGGAGAATAGAACATTTGCCCCGGGCCTTGTTCCCCGTGCATTTGAGTGGTGGACCAACAAGGGTCTGCTGCGTATAGCCGACTTATATGACTGTAAGGGAATGTTTACGGCACAGGTAATGAAGGATAAATATGCTATGCCTCCTAGAGAGAGTTATAGATATACTCAGATTGCACACTTTGTACAGACCTTGGCCCGTAAGAGTGACTTACAATCGCTCACACCTATGGAACAGTTGTGTAGGCAGTATGATAAGATGAAAGGCCATATATCCTCGGTTTACATGCTGCTGATGGGAGATTCGAGAAAGCTGGCTTATATGACCCAATGGAAAACGGACCTTCAGATGGACCTGGACCTAGCAGAATGGCACTCAATTGCCACAACGGCATCTCGATCTCTCATCAACACTTCCATAATAGAGGCAAATTATAAAGTCCTCTTCCGGTGGTATATGGTGCCTACTAGGCTGGCTACCTTTGCATTGGGTGCATCCCCCCTGTGCTTTAGGGGATGTGGCCAGAGAGGTACTGCCCATCATATTTGGTGGACGTGCACAAAGGTTAAACGGTTCTGGATTAGGATCTATAACTTTCTTTACTCGCTCACGCAGGTCAATTTGCGGAAAATGGAACAACAAGCATTACTGGGGAGCAGAGTGGCTGATGCTTCAAAACCCACTAGACAACTAATCTCCTTCATATTTATTTCTGCAAGGATAACAATAGCTAGGAATTGGAAGACCGCAGCCCTCCCATTTGACCAGTTCAAACGTAAACTTACCTTGTTGATGCTAAATGAACGGTTATCAGCGTTGTCGCAAGACAAGATGGAATTATTTAATAACGTGTGGGACCCATGGATTTCGTACCTTACTAATGACCCTAACAGGCTCACACCTTAGCATATCCCTAGCCAGCCTTACGGGTGCAGGACCGAGACTCCCCCCCCCTTTCTCTCAGGTACTCTATTATCTTCTTCTTGACTTTCCTTTGTTTCTCGCCTGTCCATCTACTCCTTTACTTACCTAATAAACTAGTAAGTAATATTAGAATGGTTTGCTGTTAGCTTTGAACGACGGGCTCCGGCCTGCTCGGCCTGGGGGATTGGCTCCTCTCCCCTACTCATCTGGGTGGGGGGGGGGCCCTAGTGTCGGGCGGTGCTTGTCCCGGGTGATGTCTGACCCCAGAGGACACGAATTCGAACTTTGCCCCTGAGGTTGTGCCTTATAATGTCCGTTTTTGCCACTTGGGCCTGCGGGGTTACTGTCATATTGTTAAACAAATTTTGTGAATGTAACGTATAATCTTGTAAACTTGAAAATTCTTTAATAAACACCATTGAAACCAAAATAATGGGCCGAACACACCCTGGACCGATTGGCAATATGATATAAATTTAATTTATACAAAAATGAATACAATTAGTATGAAGAGCAGCCTATAGTGAGACCAAAGGTCTAATATGTAAAAAATATTATTTCCAGACCGCGCTCATATAAACATGTGCAAATCAATAAGTAAATGAAGTCCATAAACCACCACCAAATTCTTCAATCAGATAAAAGTGAAGTATTATTGTTTCTGTGAAGAATAAAGTGCCGCCTTTCACCGATTAATTAACATCCTACTTACCAAACTGACATAACACCCATTGCAGGTAGTCAAATAAGCATGGATAACAAAGAGATGTCTCCTCCAATGGAAACACCCCTCAAATGAAAGATTTGCCAACGAAGGTTTGATCACGTATCAAAGAGGAACTACTCATGGTGTAGCTTGTAACTATTTGTTCAAAAAATCTGCACTTACAATTAGGTAAACCTTTAAAAGCTCATGGAATCGAGCAGGCACGCCGATCGCGTTCCACCTGTGTTCCAGAAGAATAGCGGAAGTGACGTGTCAAGCACTAGATGACACGGCATGTTTCGTCAGCAACGTCTGACATCATAAGGGGTCATGTGATCTAGTTATGTAATTTAAGATATTGTTGTAGCAGCTAGTCAGGGTCTTAGGGGTCTTCTAAGGCAGGAGATGGTAGTTAAAATGTGGACACTAAGGGGTTGGGCCACTCACAGGTATGGGTGTACCTTCCATATTTAATCTAGGGTGGTAAGGTACTTATGGTTATGTGGCTGTATCAAAGATAAATGGAGCGTTAAATTGTCCTCAAGACAGTGCAGTTGCAGCTGAAGGCCTTGAAGTGGAATGGTGGCGGATACAGCCGGTTAGTAAAATAAATGTGCCTTCAAAGACCCTATTCCAGAAAATAGGTCAGTTATTATTTAGGATTGTTGTTATACATTTTCATAATGAAAATGGATTTAGTAAAGGTTGTACTTTTGTGTAATTTTGCATTTCAATAAAATGGCTTCTATGGCCTTTTCAACCCCAAAAATGGTTTCCAATTGTTTTGTTTTGGGGTAAGAGAAATTTAGTTGGGTGGGGTTCGGTATCAAGGTCATTCAGCCGTAATACAAGGCAATACCTTAGTCATGCCTGCACACAGCTCCGGGGTGGCTTCAGTTCCATAAAGAAACCCTTTTCACATTATACAAGCCACAATGCCCAGATGAATGAGCCCTAAGACTTCATCCACACGCAGAGATTATTTATAGCTCAATACAGATTTATCTTTTGGAATAAGCAGGACTTGTGTAAGTGATGTTGTGTAGGTGTTTGCTAAGGATGATTTTAGAGTATTTGGTTTTGCAAAAATATAATTTTGATATTTTTTGTGGGGTTGACTGTGATATCTAACAGCATACCGAAAGTAATAAAGAAATTCAGCGCTGGAAAAATTAAAACTAAATAAACCTAAAAAATTGCAAGCCAGCACTGAAGGATAAATTCAAATACAAAATCCCAATAGTGATCAATGGTAATAAAGTGCAGCGCAAAAACATAAAATTTAAATAACATCCAAAGTGATTAAATATAAAAATTTAAAAATTCTGATAATGACACAAAAAGAAGTCCATAAAGTGCATCAGTGAAAAATCCAAAGGTGCTCCAAATAATGAAGTGACTATTAGTGATGAACATCAGAAACGGTGATCAACAGGAAAGGTTCCTCCACCACTAACTACAGATGGCCCCTCACCTCAGCCATTCGACCATGGCTAGGTCAGAAAGCTTTTTGAAAACCTCCAAGGCAAGCACAGGACACTTCCAAGTTAAAAAGATGTACAGCAGGCAGCAGGCAGCAAAACGGCTCAGCACTCCCAGAGACCATGGAGAATTAATATAAAACAGAAAGGGGACAAACTAGTGCTCTCTGTCTTAAAACTGGATTTAATGAACGATAAATGAAAATGAACTCACATTGAATAACACTCAGAGCCGAGTGTAGAGCGTGGCAGCACAGCACGGAGCTCCATGGCTTCCGGATCTAACACAGCTCACACGTCAGCGTTGGGTCGGCGAGCGCGGGTGACGTCACGAAGCTCCTCCCCCTCGTACGCGTTACGTTCCTATGGGCGGAACTTCCTCAGCGTGGGGTAGAGAGGATTTTGTGTCATTATCAGAATTTTTAAATTTTTATATTTAATCACTTTGGATGTTATTTAAATTTTATGTTTTTGCGCTGCACTTTATTACCATATCTAACAGCATACCTGCCCTAATCTGAATCGTAATCTTCCCTCTAAACTAGGCACCACTAAATGGTAGACTGGGTCCGGACCAAGTGACAGTCACATCCGGGCCGCTTCATTCACGTGCCATTTAGGAGCCAGGTCTCTTTCTCCCTGTCCTGTAGATTTGTCTCCTGCTTCCCTCCCCACAGCCCCCCAGGAAACTGCTATAAAAAGGGAGTGAGAACTGGAATGCTGCCTTCAGGGACCAGAAAATCACAGAGAAACTGAGTTTCCCATGATTTCCTCTCCAGGTTGTAGTGCAGCTCCGGTTGAGCATTACCTACAGTGGAGGAAGCAGACTGCGTCTGCCTACAACTTGGCAAGGCGAGTGAGGTGGAGACCATGTCAGTGTCTGGCTGCTTTGGTGCTATTACTGAGTATCAAACATAGCTGTTGCCTACTGCCTAAGAAGCTTGGTTGGGTGGAGTGTGGAGAAGGCTTCTGGAGGTCAAGTACACAAGTCCCTCAGGAAGTTGTCTCTACGCACCTGTTATGTGACATTGACAGTCTGAGGAAGTTACATGCTCCACAGCACATTACTGGAACTTTGAGGGCCAGGATTCTTTTTTATATATCCCTGGTTAAGCATTGCTTTACTTGACTGGGCCAAGTGGTACCACTACTACCCAGGGGTGTATTTAGGTTTCGTGCTGCCCTAGGCCTGACTAAACTCGTGCACCACCCCTTCCTGTCAAGGCCACGCCCCTTTCTGTTTAAGACCCGTCTTGAAATTTTTGAGTGGGGACACTAGTTCTTAGGGCCTGGGGAGGGGGGGATGGATTCCTTTAATTTGCATAGATTTCCTCTCACTTCCTGTTTGGCTATGGGGCAGGAAATTAAGGGAAATCTCTGCAATGGGACAGGGATGGTAAAAAATAAACTGACAGGGGCTCTAACCCTCCCTTACTCTATCCAAAATGATAAAAGCCTAATGATAAAGCCTGATAAAGCCTAATGGACGAGTGGCGCTACCGGCAACTCAGTCAATTCCTCACCACCTTGCCCCAGGGGGTCAGGTCGCCCTCACGGGCATCCCCCTTTGAACGTCTCTGTATGTCCCAGGAAGCTATCCCCCATGCCATTTCAGTGTTGTATGCCCTCATATATTCCCTGCGCGAGGACGGGAAGCCAAGGTTCATACGGGAGTGGGAGGGAGACCTGCAGCACACCTTTACTAAGCCCCAGCTGGACCATATGTATGGACTCACACACTCGAGCACGGTTGACACGAGGATGCAAGAGAATAGCTATAAAGTGCTTACCAGATGGTATAGGGTGCCGACCAGACTTACCCAGATATACCCTTCCCTTCCAGATGCGTGCTGGCGGGATGTGGCCAACGGGGCACTTTCCTACATATTTGGTGGGAGTGCCCCAGGCTGCGCCCCTTCTGGCAAGAAGTCCATGCTCAGATCAAGCTGATTTTAGGTGTGGAGTTGCCAGACTCTCCGTTGGAGTCCCTGCTCCACTTCCCTACTGTTCCAGTTAGTCAATATCGCAAGTCTGCACTGCCTCATCTGCTTAACGCGGCCAGACGGCTGATTCCAGTACACTGGAAGACGCCTCCGATACCGACCCGCCCTGAGTGGGTGTCTATGGTGAACAAAATCATGGAGGCTGAGAAGTGGATGGCGCAGTGCAAAGATAACTATGATAAGTTCTACCTGATATGGGCGACGTGGATACATTATGTGGGGCCTGAAGAGCTGCCTGGGCCCCCCCAGGGGGTGATTTCCTCTGGTAGGGGGCCCGGCGTTAGAGAGAGGGATACCCCCGTTGGTCCTGAAGCTGAAATGGACTGTTAGAGCCATGATGGAGACATCTCGGTGTCAATTTCTTTTTTGTTTTGTCTTTTTTACGATGCATGCGTACCAGGTACTACCCCACCCCCCCCCCCCCCCCAACCTCTTCCTTTATCTGTAAGATCCATTTTTGTGTTCCCCTTTCCCTGT
The DNA here is from genome assembly GCF_905171775.1 of Rana temporaria. Classification (NCBI taxonomy): domain Eukaryota; kingdom Metazoa; phylum Chordata; class Amphibia; order Anura; family Ranidae; genus Rana; species Rana temporaria. Next base: position 23,814,596 of record NC_053490.1, on the reverse strand, counting down.
TCCCACATTGCACGAGGGTTTGACTCTCGAAGGCCGGTCTTGTCCATTTTTGACTAAGTGGAGGGTGCTACCTCCCACTGGGGTGTGCCTGGGTGGCGCAAGTGGGGTGACCCATGATGGAATAGGTTTATAATGTGCACTATAAATGATGCTTACCATTCCCCCGGCTGCGCTTCCAGATATGGGCATGCCCTAGAGGTATTGTTTGCCACAGTGTTTTACTTGAATGCCCGAGACAGGATCAGTATTGCCATGCAACGTGATTGTTATATTCCATTTGCCAGGCCATGTTGGCCGACTATATGTATGTCTGTTTTTCTTCTGCAAAAACTTCTTTTGAAAAATAAAGATTATATAAAAAAAAAACAGTGTAGCGCAAGCTGGCAGGGACTCTTTCCGTGCCGCCCCCCTGCAAAGTGCTGCCCTAGGCCTGGGCCTTGTTGGCCTAGGCCAGGATACAGCCTTGCTACTACCGTGACATTGGCCTGCAGGAAGCTAAACCTGATCTAGTCAGAGCTCACATAGTCAGAGCCCCGCGTGATAGCAGTCAAACCTGACAGCTGGAGGCTGAGGCACCTAGGGTAACATCATGATATGAAGGGTAGTAAGCCAAATGCTCCCCCATATCCAAACGTACAAGGTATTCCTTGGCACCTACACAGAAGGGTGACTAGAAGTATACTTGAGTATAAACAAAAAAGGATGGGGGGGGAGGACACAGCAGTTAGGTGTATACCTGTTGCTTTGCCCTTCATGGATAATAACAATGGTAATATAGATATTAAAATTCATTTTTAAGTTCAATGACCTTCATAAAGATGCCCATTCCAAGGCCCTGTCCCGCTATATGGTCATTGAGCATCTCGATGAATCTACACATCCAGTTTACAGCAGGGGGTACATTACCCCATTTATACTCCCGCTGAACATGTTTTTTTTTCCTGCATCCACAAGCCGTACCTCAAGCTTGCACATGCCGTCACGATCTCCGTGTTTTATTTCTGTAATATGATGTTGTTTTCCTTCAATTTGCAGAAAACAGAGAACATCATTTTGCTAGGCTCTGTTTAATGTCAGCTCGGTGGCCCTTGATGGAAAGTGCAAGTGCACTGGATGACAGGCTGGAATTATGATCTATATAAATATTATATATCTAAATATTAGCTATGCACATTGGTGTATGATACTCACTTACAGTCACTTTCGGTGATTTATCGGCATTGTGGCCGGTTCAGGAACATTAGTGATGTTCAGTTGCAGTACAAAACACTTCCAGCAACCATTCTTTAGGTGTTTTATATCTAGAGATTGCCGGCAGCCTTATTTCATTATACTGAATGCTCAAAATGCATTTTTAAAGTTGAAGTTTAACTAATATATTTTCTTTTTGCATTAAAAGGAAATTTATAGTGAGAATAAAATGGCAGTGGGGGGGGGGGGTGGGTGGCTGACATAATCGACCTTTCTACTAAAATGTCTTTGACTTTCTAAGCCTGGATTTACCCCAATGCATTTTTCCCCTGATGCACTTTCCATTGAAATAAATGAAAGTACATAAAAAAACTTGCTAATGCGCATTGACGTGCATTGGTTCTTGTTTTTAACATGCGATGCTGTGCATTGTTTTGTATGTCAATGTGTGTCATATCACACATCAATGATGAAATGCACAATGGTGCATCTGCACGCCTTATAATGCATCAAATAATGGGTGTTGATGCGCATCTTAAAACATGTGGTAGGATGCTTTTTAATACATTTTCATTAATTTCAATGGAGAACGCATTGAGCGAAAATGCAAAGATGTGAATTCAACCTAAGTGTACAGGGGTCGACAAATCCCGGGCGCCAGGTCGCCATGGCGACTAGAAATAGTGTCCTGGCGACTTGGCTTGGAAGGTGGGCAAAAAAAAAACAAAACATTTTTTTGTGAGCTGGCGCCATCTGGTGGTGGCCGTGGGTATTAACAAGTTAAGCATTACAAGTTAAACAGCAATTCTAATGTCATTTTTCACTATTTTCACTGCCATCTTCTTCCCTCTAATTAGAACCCCCAAACATTATATATATTTTTTATCCTAACACCCTAGAGAATAAAATGGCGATCGTTGCAATACTTTCTGTCACGCCGTATTTGCGCAGCGGTCTTACAAGCGCACTTTTTTGGGAAAAAAATTACACTTTTTTTAATTAAAAAATAAAACAGTAAAGTTATCCCCATTTTTTTTAATATTATGAAAGATAATGTTACGCCGAGTAAATTCATACCCAACATGTCACGCTTCAAAATTGCGTTCGCTCGTGGAATGCCGACAAACCTTTACCCTTTAAAATCTCCATAGGCGACGTTTAAAAAAATCTACAGGTTGCATGTTTTGAGTTACAGAGGAGGTCTAGGGCTAGAATTATTTCTCTCGCTCTACCAATCGCGGCGATACCTCACATGTGTGGTTTGAACACCGTTTACATATGCGGGCGCTGCTCACGTATGTGTTCGCTTCTGCGCGCAAGCTCGTCGGGACGGGGTGCGTTTTCTGGCTCCTAACTTTTTTAGCTGGCTCCTAGATTCCAAGCAAATTTGTCAACCCCTGGTGTAGCACATACCCTTGACAGGGCTGGCAATGTTATTCCACGTTATGTTCTCTATTGGATGCACGGCAGTCAGGCACACAGCAGTTTGTAAATCTCTTCACCAAGAAGCTGGGCAGAAAGTGTGTTTTTGAGATTTATTGCTCAGGAAAACTTGGATAGGGTATAGGGTGAGCCTTGGGATAATCCAGGACTAGTGCAAATTTAACAGAGGACTCTTTGTAGTAACAGATAACCTGCTCCAGATAGGCCTCTAGAACAGAAAATGTGGACATACAGTTTCAGAGGGACCCCACACTGGAAACGACCTTGAGCTAGCCATCTGGAACAGTCTCATAAAGCGGAGGTCCACCCTAAAAAAAAATTACATTAACAGGGCCAGATCCACAAAAACGGGCGTATATTTAGGTGGGCGTAGCGCATCTCATATGCGCTACGCCACCGTAACTCAGAGTGGCTCGTAGGGTATCCACAAAGCACTTGCTCCTATATGTGCACCGGTGTAACGTAAATCGGCCGGCGTAAGCCCGCGTAATTCAAAGTAGGCTTGGAGTGGGCGTGTTGTATGGTAATCTGGTATGACCCCACGTAATTGATGCTTTTTACGAACGGCGCATGCGTATCCCATTGCGCATGCGCAAAATCACGTCGCAAATAGTCAATGCTTTCGACGTGAATGTAACTTACGCAAAGCCCTATTCGCAAACGATTTACGCAAACGACATAAACAACGGAAATTTTTTTTTGATTTTTTTTTTGGATGCTCTTCCCGGGAAATATCGGGGGGGGAAAGAGATATGTATGAAAGAGATATATGCTTGATTTTGACCATAAGGTAACAGGGGATAATAGGTAGGACTGTTATTGTTGCGTTGTATTATTGTATTTGTATTATGTGTTGTTTTATTTTGTTTTATAATAAAAGGAGAAGTATAATAAAAAAAAAAAATCCATACCAGACCTGAAGGGCCTGATATGGAATTTGGGGGAAACCCATGCTTTTTTTTGGTTCGGGGTTCCCCTTAAAGGATCACTAAAGGATTTTTTTTTTTTTTAGCTAAATAGCTTCCTTTACCTTACTGCAGTACTGGTTTCATGTCCTTATTGTTCGTTTTTGCTTTGAAGTAGCTGTAATTCTGCTGTGATCTCCACACTTCCTGCTTGTCTGGCTCCTTATGAAAAATCTCATGGCAGCTTTTCACTGTGGTCCACGCTGTGTGTCTAAAACTCCTCAGAACCAATCAGATTCATTTTAAAAACAAAACACTGCCCTGGATTTGTTTGTTTTTGTTCTGTTGGTCTCTTTACTTCACAGAAACATCAAACCAGTTTAAAAAAATGAAAGTGAAACTAGAGGCACATTATATGATTGAATTTAATCTATTTTTAATCATTTTTAAAAGGAATCAGTTAACTTTTATGTCTCTATACCCTTTAACCAGTTCCCGACCCCCGCATGTACATATACGTCCACAATATGGCACGTACAGGCACATGGGCGTACACGTACGTCCTCGCCTATTAGCGGGTGGGGGGTCCGATCGGGACCCCCCCCGCTACATGCGGAGGTCGGGTCCGCTCGGGGAGCGATCCGGGACCACGGCGCGGCTATTTGTTTATAGCCGCTCCGTCGCGATTGCTCCCCGGAGCTGAAGAACGAGGAGAGCCGTGTGTAAACACGGCTTCCCCGTCCTTCACTATGGCGGCGCATCGATCGCGTCATTCCCTTTATAGGGAAGACACGATCGATGACGTCATTCCTACAGCCACACCCCCAAACAGTTGTAAACACATACTAGGTGCACCCTAACTCCTACAGCGCCACCTGTGGTTAACTCCCAAACTGCAACTGTCATTTTCACAATAAAGAATGCAATTTAAATGCATTTTTTGCTGTGAAAATGACAATGGTCCCAAAAATGTGTCAAAATTATCCGAAGTGTCCGCCATAGTGTCGCAGTCACGAAAAAAATTGCTGATCGCCGCCATTAGTAGTAAAAAAAAAATAAAAAATAAAAATGCAATAAAACTATCCCCTATTTTGTAAACACTATAAATTTTGCGCAAACCAATCGATAAACGCTTATTGCGATTTTTTTTACTAAAAATAGGTAGAAGAATACGTATCGGCCTAAACTGAGGAAAAAAAATGTTTTTATATATGTTTTTGGGGGATATTTATTACAGCAAAAAGTAAAAAATATTGCTTTTTTTTCAAAATTGTCGCTCTATTTTTGTTTATAGCGCAAAAACTAAAAACCGCAGATGTGATCAAATACCACCAAAAGAAAGCTCTATTTGTGGGGAAAAAAGGACGCCAATTTTGTTTGGGAGCCACGTCGCACGACCGCGCAATTGTCTGTTAAAGCGATGCAGTCCCGAACTGTAAAAACACCTTGGGTCTTTAGGCTGCATATTGGTCCGGGGCTTAAGTGGTTAAACAGTCATTTCAGCAAAAAAAAATGTTTCCTTTAGTGACCCTTTAATATTCATACCAGACCCAAAGGGCCTGGTAATGGACTAAAGGAGGAACCCATGCTGTTTTTTGTTCATTGACTTTTAACTGTATTGGCGGCACCCCACTTGATTCTGAGTATGCGTGGATTTTTGACTGATGGATTTCCCCACAGACGATCATTTTTTTCTATCGTTTTTTTAACCATAAGAAAAATTTAAAACAGGTTCTATTTTTTTTCACCGATGGATAAAAGACCGATGGGGCTAATGGTTTAATTTTACATTTATTTTTAGTTACTACTGATTGAAAACTATCAATTTTCCTTCTTTTCCTCTAAAGCCTCGTACACACGATCAGTCCATCCGATGAGAACGGTCTGATGGACCGTTGTCATAGGTTAACCGATGAAGCTGACTGATGGTCCGTCGTGCCTACACACCATCAGTTAAAAAAACGATCGTGTCAGAACGCGGGGACGTAAAACACAACGACGTGCTGAAAAAAACGAAGTTCAATGCTTCCAAGCATGCGTCGACTTGATTCTGAGCATGCGTGGATTTTTAACCTATGGTTGTGCCTACTAACGATCGTTTTTTTTTCCCATCGGTTAAGAATCCATAGCTTAAATTTAAAGCAAGTTGGCTTTTTTTTTAACCTATCGGTTTGGACCGATTAAAACGGTCCATCAGACCGTTGTCCTCTGGTTAACCTATCGTGTGTACGAGGCCTTATCCTTTAAGTGTTTTCAGTAATGGTCAAGCCCGGCTTTGCTCCTCCTGCTATCCAAGCCTCCCTATTGGTCTTCAATGTGATGGGTGCTCACACTGACCAACAGGAAGGCATGGCAGGTTGAAGGAACAGGGTGATGCAAAATATTTAGGCGAAAACTCAAAATTTACTACTGATGGGTTTTGACCTGTAGTTTCTACTAAATATGACCTTTGCTTATGGCTTTTTTAATCACCTTCTTATTCTGATTGGTCTGTGACAGGTTCACTTTAAACAAATAGCCAGGGAAGGGACTTAAAATTCTGCTCGGAAAATAAATAAATAAAAAAACAGCTAAACTTGCAAATCGCTGAGCAGGTTGTTATTACACAGCTCTGCAGGCTGGTTAGTTCATCAGGAAATAAAAGAAAACAGCATACTGGTGACATTACATGGAAAATCAATGCCGTATTAGCGCATTTACTGGTGTTATTTTGTATTTATATTTGTCTCAGGAAATCCGCGAGAGCCGTTTTCACTCGGAAAGGCCGCGGACCCGCGCCTGGAGAGCCCAGCACCTGGTGATTGCATCAGGTTCTTGGAAATAAAATGAAATGACCTGGGGCAGTAGAGAGAAAAGCTAATAAAATATCAATTTCCAAACTAAAATAGTTTTATTGGATATCAGAGTTTTCTATTTTCCTGCTGTGATTCTGTTACTACGCCTTAACGCTGCTTATTTAGAGGTTCCTCTAAAGCGAGCATATTATTTTAACACATACCGAGGTAATAAAACATAAAGGGATAAAGTAACCTTTATTAAAATATTCATTGACAGGATATACTGTAGTATGTGTAAAAATAATAGTGAAAGCAATATAGCTCCTGTAACTTAGCCACTTCAGCCCCGGAAGAATTTACCCCCTTCCTGACCAGAGCACTTTTTGCGATTTAGCACTGTGTCGCTTTAACTGACAATTGCGCGGTCGTGAGACGTTGCACCCAAACAAAATTTATGTCCTTTTTTTCCCACAAATAGAGCTTTCTTTTGGTGGTATTTGATCATCTCTGCGGTTTTTATTTTTTGCGCTATTAACAAAAAAAGAGCAACAATTTAAAAAAAAAAGCAATATTTTTACTTTTTGCTATAATAAATATCCCCCAAAAATATATAAAAAAAAAAAATTCTTTCTCAGCTTAGGCCGATATGTATTCTTCTACATATTTTTGGTAAAAAAAATCACAAAAAGTGTATATTGATTGGTTTGCGCAAAAGTTATAGGGCCAAATTCTCAAAAGAGATACGCAGACTTAACTCCATTTTTCTAAATTTACACGGCGCGTATATTTGCGCACGATCGTCAAAACGACTTAAGCAAAGATTTCCGTATTTTCAGCCGTACTTAAATTAGTTACACCTGCGCATTCCCGGGCGCAAATTACGCTAGGCTCGCCGCTGTTTTTGATAGGCAAAGATGCAAATGAGGGAGTTAGGGCGATTCTCAGAATTAAGTGTGTGTGCCGTATTTTCCGCCCTGTGCGCACCTGTTAGTTTTTCTGACTAAATTTCCACATTATAAAACCAGCCCTAATTTTACACATGCTGTGGAAGGGTTTGCTGAAGGTAGTGACTAGAGGTTAGAGCTCTAGTTGTGAAGGTTTTTGTTTAAAAATGCCAGGACCAGCGATGATTTTGACGGCACTTGCTGCCTTACAGGCACAAAGGAGGAGGAGGGCACAGAGGAGGAGGATGAGGGCACAGGCGCGAGTTTATCGTCCACGGCGTGATATTTGGCAAATGCCAGCTTATGAGGTAATTGGCAACTACCGTTTTGATAGGGAGGCCATCCTGGAGATCACCCAACTCCTTCATGAGGATCTAATCGCCCCAACCCTACGTTCCCATGCCCTGACACCTCTTGAAAAAGTGAAACCCTCCATTTTTTAGCGAGTGGCTCATTCCAGCGAGCATCTGGAGGTGTGGCTGGGATGGTGCAGTCAACCATGAGCAAATGTCTACATCAGGTGGTCCCTGCCATACTGCGGCGCATGAGCAACCAGTTTGTCATGCCCACCCAGGAGGACCAGCGTGTGCAAGCAATGACAGACTTTTATAATATTGCTGGCTTTCCTAAGACCATCGGGGCGATAGACTGCACCCATGTGGCACTACAGCCCCCCCATGATACTGAACACCTGTTCAGAAACAGGAAAGGCTGGCATTCGATCAATGTCCAGGTGATCGTAGATGCCCATGGCCTCATCTGGCACGTTTGTGCCAAGTTTCCCGGCTCGTGCCATGATAGTTACATCCTAAGGCAGACCAAGATCTACAGAGACTTTGAGATGAACGTTTATGGAGACAGCTGGCTGATTGGTGAGTGACATTGGTGTCAGGTATGCCCCCCCCATGATGCAGACATCACAAGGGGCACATGCATGACTAATATCCTCCTGTCTTTTCCCTTACAGGTGACTCAGGATATGCCTTGGGACCCCACCTGATGACCCCCTTTAGGAACCCCCAAACACCCGGAGAACGAAAATTCAATGAGGTGCACATCCAGACCCGGGCTATAGTAGAGCGGACTTTTGGCATGCTAAAGTCAAGATTCAGATGCCTTGACAAGACTGGGGGTACACTATTGTATTCCCCAGACTTTGTATGCCAAATTATTGGGGCATGTTGCATACTGCACAATTTTGCTTTAAGAAGGGGCATGCATGTGGAGATATGTCCTGACCTAACCCCCCACCCAGGCAATCCCCCCCCCCCCAAACCCCTCTACCCGGTCTGCTGAGGGCCAGGCAATCAGGAGACAACTGTCTGAAGGCATCTTTGCCCAGTAAATGGATCCTAATTATATTTTTGTTTTTGCTTTGCCCAGAACAAATCACAGAGATTATGTGACCTTTAAATCTTTACTTTGCAAAATAAATGCACATTACTTATATGCCAATGAGAATGTTTTTTTTTTGTTACAAAACGCACATTAATTATCTCACAATGAGAATGCATGAATGCACGTCACTGTGGTCCCTAGCACAGACACATCACATGCACATCGAATTGGATTAGATCCAAGTACCCCCCCCCCTTTGGTACTTGGGAGCAGTAACGCCCCGCCACGGCTCCAATTATGTCACTGTGCATTCATACACCATTCAGGAACCTAGGATGACTTCTCCCTGGTCCTGGGGATCCCTACTCCACCAAAACTGAGGGTGACACCCTTATGTTTTCAGGAATGCCACCCCCCCCCACATTCACACATCATTCACACACATAAACCAAATCATAAGTACAGTGTAAAAAAAAAGAAAAAAAAAAGTACCCCTGCAAATTAAGGATGTTGCCGAGTGCTCCTTCTGGGCTGCCCACGGCCACGGGCACGGGCACGGCCACGGGGACGGCCACGGCCGACTGGGGGATCTTCACGGGGGGGGTCTGTGCAGGGGAGGGAGTATTTTCAGGGGGGGGGGACTGTGCAGGGGAGGGAGTATTTTCAGGGGGGGGGGACTGTGCAGGGGAGGGAGTATTTTCAGGGGGGGGACTGTACAGGGGAGGAAGCAGCCTCCCCTGGTGTCTGTCCTCCTGCTGGCCTTCCCTCCAAGGCAACGGCTATCCTTGTCAGACAGGAAGTAATGTCAGCCGTATTGGCCTGCACAGCCCGGGTATTGGCCTGCACAGCCTGGGTGAGGGCAGTCACCTCCTGGGCCACACCTGTTGTGGCGTTCCTCAGGTCCCACAAACAGGTGATGACCCCCACGGAGTTGGTGGCCACGTCACCCAGTGACTCCCTCATTGCACCCAGGCTGCGCTCCACCTTGGTCATTGTTTTTTGTATTGCAGACAGACTGCGGGTCTGCCGGACATTGTCCCTCAACAGACTGACCGGCAGACGCACCAACCCCCCCCTGTTTTCAGGGGTCGGCATCCTACTTGCCCCTGAGGCTTGTGGCCTTGGAGGAGGAGTTGGAGTGAGCCATGGGTGCTGCTGCATGTTGGAGGAGGGTTGGAAGGGGCGACCCATGATGGTGGCCTGACTGCTGGGCGCCTGTGGGGTTCCCTCAGGGGATGATTCAAAGGTCATATCTTGGCCCATCATTATTTCCTGCCCAATCAGAATATTGTCATCTTCCTCCCCCTCATCCTCCTCCCACTCAACATCCAAATTAGGGGAGTTGTGGGCACTCCCCTCCCATGGCGAATCCTGCCCTTCTTGGGACTCTGCATGAGCCTGTCTTGGGGGTGGTGCAGCAGCCTGCCCTGATGGGCCTGCAACCTCCTGACCTGATGGGCCAGCCACCTCCTGGGCTGATGGGGCTGCCACCTCCTGGGCTGATGGGGCTGCCACCTCCTGGGCTGATGGGGCTGCAACCTCCTGGGCTGATGGGGCTGCAACCTCCTGGCCATCTGGGGAGGACACAAAACAATCACAGGTTGTTGGATCCACACACTTGGCACATCTTCCCTTCCCCCACCCACACATGCTAATCACCAGATAGAAATTCAAAAAAATTACCTGTCCTCATAAGAGGATCATTGTCAAAGCCAGGCAGGCCCACCACCTGCTGTGGGTGGAAACACTGGGCCACTGCCCATTCCTCCTCACTCATCCTGACTGGGCAGGGTCCCCCTCCTCCAGTGCCCCTGGTATGGGCATGCAGCGTTGCCAGCTTGTTCCGGGACACGCTCCTCAAGTCATTTTTTTTTTTTTTAACTCCAGCGATGGTCCTGGTCTCCCCCCCCCCCGCCGCATGGATCCGATCGGTGATCTTTTGAAGGATCTCCTTCCTCCTGGCCGGGGTGGTGGTGTGGCTCTCAGGGCCATGGAGAAATCGCCCAAATTTAATGACGCCCTGAGCAAGTATATGCTTCTCTGCCAGGGTAAAATTAAGCTTCCTGCGCTTGGGAGCCATGACAGACAACACCCAGCAACAGGGAACTCACCCAAAAAACAAACAACAATACACACACACAACAAAGAAAATACAAACAAGCAAAAATAAAAAAGATACAGACAGCTACTATTAATTCGAAAACAAACAGGCAAAAAAGGAAAACAAAAAATATAAACACAACCAAAAAAAAACACTTATCAAAAACAAACACGCAAACAATCAAAACAAAGAACAAATTATCAAAAACAAACACCAACTATACTCTACAACTCCACAAACACTTTTCTCACAAACAAATCTTACCAACAAACACTGACAAACGTTCAAAGCAGAAGCAACTTGCTTTAGGAAGGGAACACAGGGAAATACTTTTGCAATTGAAGTCTGTTTGACTGGGGCTATTTAGACACAGGGCGATCTTCAAACTAAGTACGCTTGGCCTTTTACCTATCTCACTGATTGCGCTGACCAAAGTTCTGCACATGCGCAGTGAGGTCCATATTCGTGCGCGCATGCGCAGTACGGCCGGCACTTCATTTGCATGGGGTCACGGCTCATTACAATGAAGCACGCCTACTTCATTACCACTTGCCATAACCACGCCTTACGCATTGAAACTTAAGTTAAGGATGGCGCAGTTTTGTACGCAAATGCACTGAGAATACGGTACTTACGACACCAACTTAGGGCGCCGTAACTTAAATGACATAAGTTAGATAATCCTAAATTTACACATGTTTTTGAGAATTTGGCCCTCAGCGTCTACAAAATAGGGGATAGTTTTATGGAATTTTTATTATTATTATTATTTTTTTTATTTGTAATGGCGGCAATCTGCAATTTTTATCGTGACTGTAACATTATGGCGGACACATCGGACACTTTTGACACTATTTTGGGACCATTGCAGGGCCGATCCTAGGGTCACAGACGCCTGGGTGCAGAAATATTTCTGGCGCCCCCACATGGGCGTAGTCATCTTACTAACTCCCCTTTACACATGTTTCTATGGCTACGACTCAAACACAGAGATGCTCCCCTATGGAAGTCTTCATTAGTGTCCCCCATCGGGGCCCCCCCAGCAGGTGTCCCCCATCAGAGCCCCCCCACAGCAGGTGTCCCCCATCAGAGCCCCCCCACAGCAGGTGTCCCCCATCAGAGCCCCCCCACAGCAGGTGTCCTCCATCAGAGCCCTCCACAGCAGGTGTCCTCCATCAGAGCCCCCCACAGCAGGTGTCCCCCATCAGAGCCCCCCACAGCAGATGTCCCCCATCAGAGCCCCCCACATCAGGTGTCCCTATAGATCAGTACTTGTCCAATAGATCCCTGTAGCTCAGGCGCACTGGGAGCAGAAGCACTTTACAGGGGGTGGGGCATTCGTGGCATCTATGGTTACTTGGAGGGTGGCACTCGGAGAGCATTTCTGGGAGTGCACGGGATGATTGGCAGCAGCTCCGGTCAAGAAGCCTCTCATCACACCGCCTATGGGAGAAGAGCCGACACACGCAGAGGGGGCGGGGCAGACAGGAGACTGCTCCATGCACACTGGACAGAATTAATTAGTTAGTGTTCCGGCACTAGGCTCCGCTGTGGTACCCAGCCCAGATTCCAGGGACAGCGGGAGCTATGTTCTCATGTCAGTTGCCAGCAGAGAGAGCAAGTGGGATGGGGAACCGCATGCCCTCTGCCTCTGGACACAGGCAAGGAGGAGAGAGCGGAGCACTTTGGAGCTTCAGCGCCCCCACCTCTGCGGCGCCTGGGTGCGGAGCACCCTGCCTAGGATCGGCCCTGGACCATTGTCATTTATACAGCGATCAGTAGTATAAATGACACGGTCAGGGAAGAGGTTAAACACTAGGGGGCGATCAAGGGGTTAAGTGTGTCCTAGGGAGTGATTCTAACTGTGGGGGGGGGGGTGGTCTCCCTAGAACATGACAGAGATCACTGCTCCCGATGACGATGATGTTGCTAGGCAGAACAGGGAAATGCCTTGTTTACATACTGTAGGTATCTCCCCGTTCTGCCACTCCGTGACACGATCGCAGGCACCCGGCGGACATCGAATTCCCGGGACCCACGGTCACACTCACGGAGCACGCGGCAGGTGCGCGCCCACAATGCCGCGATTTAAAGGGGACGTACATTCCTTTGTGCAGCCATGCCATTCTGCCAACGTAAATAGTCGTGCGACGGTTGCCAAGCGGTTACAATAAATTCAAATATTTGTCTATAGAATATAGTACATGTGTGTTTGTAAAAGAAAATAGTGAAAAGCAACAAAGGTACCTTTAACACAATTCTTAAAATATTCATCCACTGAATATAGTAAGTGCGCTTGCAAAAAAAATGAACATTTTTTGACTACTTACTGACTGTCCTATAGCAGTTTTACTGCTACAGGGCAGCAGCTGTGCAGGATCACATATATACAGTATACAGTATCTCACAAAAGTGAGTACACCCCTCACATTTTTGTAAATATTTTATTATATCTTCTCTTGTGACAACTTTAGAAGATACTATCTTTTTTATTTATAGCGCAAAAAATAAAAACTGCAGAGGTGATCAAATACCACCAAGAGAAAGCTTGTGTTGGAAAAAAACTCCATAAATATTTTTTGTGTACAGTGTTACAATTGTCAGTAAAAGTAATGCAGTGTCATTTCGCAAAAAGTGGCCTGGTGATGAAGGTGGGGGGTTCAAAATGTGGTTAAATATTAATCTGCAGAATACAGTATGTGTGCTTGTAAAAAAAAATTGTGAAAAGCTATATAGCTCCTATAACTTACGGTAATTAAAAATAATAAAATATTTATCTATGGAATACAGTATGCATGTAAAAACAACAGTGAAAGACTATATATATAATATATATATATATATATATATATATATATATATATATATATATATATGTATATATATATATATATATATATATATATATATATATATATATATACTGTACTCTACTGTATATAGCTCCTGTTACTTTCCTTGCCAATGACGCTAAAATCACAAAAATGTGGGATGCAAATAGTATCCAGTAGTGTAACTGATATAGTAGAAATACATGTTGTTGCTAAATTAATATACATTTTGCTAAAACTTTCAATTTCCGTCATTGAGTCACTTTAGGTGAAATTTGCTTTAAACTAAATGTACTTATTCACTCCTGTGTGGTAGTTTAGTGTTCCATGTGGGCTGGTTCACACCACAAAAAGTGCAAGGCTTCCCTTCCTGATTCATTTACCGAAGATGGTGGCGCCTCCACCCGAGAGCCGAGGGACAGGTTGGCTTCGGGTTAGGACATCGCGGGCAGGTAAGTGTCCATATTTTAAAAGTCAGCAGCTGCAGTATTTGTTGCTGCTGACTTTAAAAAAAAAAATTTGGGCAGAACCCCACTTTACGTTATTATAAGTTAGATATTATTTCAGATTTTGTAATTTTGTGTTTTTTGTAATTTCACATTTAAAATTATGAATTACAAATTTCATATTTCGAATTCCGAAATGTCAAATTTCGAATTTCAAAATATGAATTTCAAATTTACTAATTTTCGAATTTATTGATTTTCTAATGTATTCAAACTTAATGAATTTTCGTAAAAAAAATGGTTTTTGATAATGTGGATATTCCTGAATGAACGAATTTGTTAAAATTCGTTAAAAAAATTATTTGGAACAAAACTATATGCATATGTGTATTTTCTTGATATACCTGTTTTTTTGTTTTTGTTTTGTTTTTTTGCCGCAAAAATACAGATCTGAATACTTTTAAACAAAATTAGCTGGATTCAGAGAGAGCGCCGCAACTTTAAGGCGGCGTAGCGTATCATATTTACGCTACGCCGCCTTAAGTCAGAGAGGCAAGTACTGTATTCACAAAGTACAACGTTTTTTACGTGTACATATCCCAGTGTGCATTGCTCCAAAGTACGCCGCAAGGAAGTATTGGTTTCGACGTGAACGTAAATTACGTCCATCCCTATTCACGGACGACTTACGCAAACAACGTAAAATTTTCAAATTTCAACGCTGGAACGACGGCCATACTTAACATTGACTAGTCCAGCTATTTGATGGAATAACTTTACGCCTGAAAACGCCTTACGTAAACGGCGTATCTTTACTAAGACGGGCGCACGTAAGTTCGTGAATAGGTGTATCTAGTCATTTACATATTCTACGCCAAACTCAATGGAAGCGCCACCTAGCGGCCAGCCTAAATATTGCACCCTAAGATATGACGGCGCAGGCTGTCGTATCTTAGCTAGGTTTAAGTGTATCTCAGTTTGAGAATACACTTAAACTTACGACGGCGCAGATTCAGAGTTACGTCGGCGTATCTACTGATACGCCGGCGTAAATCTTTCTGAATCTAGCTAAATATGTTTTAGTCATTGTTTTAAAAAAAAATAAATAAAAAAATTCCAATGTTTTACTTTAAAATCCCAAAGGGGGTAATCTCCAGATTGTTCTAGAGTATATGTAGACAGGTCGTGGCTGCAAAGAGCCTGAAGGAGATTACTAAGACACAACTAAGGATAATAAAAAAAAAAAAATGGGAAACAGACTATTATTTTTTTTTTTTAACTATTCATGATACATTGCTCTTTAGCGAACTACATGTCATTTGGTTAGGGTTTACATCTGCTTTAAGGCAATAGGGAACTTTGCCATACAATGGAATGCTAATGTCTCTGCATTTTGTGAATGCTTATCACTAGTTATACGTATTTAGGAATCCATTTACTCCTATATCGAATTGGTTTTCCGTTACAAAACAATACACCTTTCTTTGATCTGAATATATTACAAAATAAAATCAAAAATACACATACATTCTTTTCTTCTGCTGATAAGTGTATTTCCCGTGATTTAAGCTCTCGCTCATACATTTGTTTTGATCCAGCAGAGAATAATACTTTGTTGTATATCTACCTGTGTGAGTGCAGATTATTACTATTTGTTAAACCTCTTATCACACGGAGCCAGGCGACACTCTCTCTGCACAAGCTTCGCAGGCTCCTTCCGCATTGCCTCACTTGATAAAACACAACATGAATCCTTCAAAACGAAACTGAGACAATATTCCACCGGCTACAGCCAAGGTCTCTGTTCTCGCCGGTTTCGGTAAGCTGCTACTAAAGACAATTGAAATATCCTCTTCACTTCTTAATTATTATTTTAGTAAAACAAAAAAAATAATGGAGCTGCTGCAGTTTTACATGATGGATGGATGTGCAGATTGCTGAAGCAATCTACCTATAACATGACCAGTATAGATAAGATGTCGCATCTTGTTTTGTATCTGCCTGAACATCAGTACTCACCATCCCCCTTGCTTTTAACTAAATTAATGAGACCACACATGAACTGGTGTACAAATGGCATAGCAGCCTTTTTATTAACATAAACAACTTATCAGCCTGTTGGTCTTATGACGGCACCCAGAATTCCAACTTGTTCCACTTGTAACACTGCGGGACCTTTTACCATTCCAGGCCTCCAGCCACAACACACCGGCTCGGAGACAACCAACAGCGGCAACCATTACCACTTTCCAGCTAACCTTAGTAACTGAAATACACCAGAGTCCTCCACACTTCCATCTCTACCGTATTTTCTTCCACCGTCAAAAGATCAACCACCTCCTCTTGATCAGATTCCATGACTAGGGTTGAGCGAACCCGAACTGTAAAGTTCGGGTTCGGTACGGACTTTGGGTTTTTCCCGAACCCGGACCCGAATAATTGGAAAAAGTCCGGGTTCGGAGTTCGGGTATGTTTTGGTGCGCTGCACGGCAGCCAATCGCCATTCGTGTTACTACTGTGACTGGGAACTGATCACAGCCATGCCTACTTATGGACAGTGTTAGGTCTATGCTGGTATGCTGCTCCAGAAATATCAAGAAGCACACTTTATTTTTTTGATATCTGCATCATCTTATGGCATCTGGCTCGTTGTCACTGCTTCACTTATGTGAGGGAAAGGCTGCTGAATCTGCTTAGGGAGAGTTTTAGGTGTATGTTGCTCCAGAAATATCAACAAGCACTCTATTCCTGTGACATCTGCTGTGCTTCATATAGTTTAGGAATTTTGTTCAGCTATAGTGGCAGTTTGTAATCTATAGGTGACTCTGAATATTTCAACAGCAGTACACCTGCCACACCACCTGTGCACCTGTGATATACTGTGTTTCTGTCAAGTACATAGTCAGGGAGAGTTTGCTGAAATATTTTTCCTATAGGGGCAGTCAGCACTCTATAGGTGACTGAATATTTCAACAGCAGTACACCTGCCACACCACCTGTGCACCTGTGATATACTGTGTTTCTGTCAAGTACATAGTCAGGGAGAGTTTGCTGAAATATTTTTCCTATAGGGGCAGTCAGCACTCTATAGGTGACTGAGTATTTCAACAGCAGTACACCTGCCACACCACCTGTGCAATAATTTTGAACAAAACTGTATGGACCTCGTCCTTAAAGGTCAAAAATCATTATATTTTTTATTTTATTTTTTTTAATGTTATTTTAAGTTATTTCCCTATCCACATTTGTTTCCAGAGTACTTGCCATGCTCTTCCCGACATTTTGCTGCCATTTGCAGCCCTCCAGCCCTTTCCCTTAGTTTTTTAGAGACATTTTTGTAGTAAAAAGTCTGGGTCCCCATTGACTTCAATGGGGTTCGGGTTCGGGTCAAAGTTTGGGTTCGGGTTCGGTCCCGAAACCAAACTTTTTTTTCAAAGTCCGGGTTCGGGTCCGAACCCGAACATCCAGGTGTCCGCTCAACTCTAGCCATGACGTCCTCTGCTCATATTGCACCTTCTAAGAGATAAAGCAAACCAACCAAACATAACAAAACACAGGGAGGGAGGATGGGAACCTGCCTGCTTGTCACCTGTCCCTTCTCTGCTGTCCAGGAGACCCCACATATCCCTTAAATCACTATCACAAACCCCTCCTCATCCTGTTGCTCCAACCAATCCACCTCTCCCTCATTCTCCACCTATAATCCTTAACCCCCATAGTTGCCTTCCCCTCCTCACATTGTCATCCCAGCCCTGCACTATCTATCATTTTATTTTCTCTCGCTCCAGTCCTTACTGTAACAATTGACCTCTTACTGCCCCTTCCAAATTGACCAGACGACACAGTAATATTTGGAGCAGAATGGCCATAGCAGTCCTGGACTAGTGCCGTCAGTTGTTCATTCAACATCAACCAGGACAGTTTCCTTTTAAGCTGATCGAATGGCAGGGCAGCGGACCGCCAATTTCTGGCTATCGTAATTGTTGCTGATATAAAAATGAAAGTAAGCAGCCGCCTTTGGGCCTTAGAGGCCTCTGCAACCCCGTCCAGCCTTTTATTTTATTCTTTCAAACAATTGAAATACAAAAATTCCATAAACAGGGAATGCATCATTACATACAATACATAACCCATTAACAAAAAAAAAAAAACTCAGCCTAATCCTACCTGGTCTAAAGATCATTGAAGGATTTGTTAAGCTAGTTATTTAGTTTAATTAAATTCGGTTGATTTGTTCAAATTGTATTTGGGATTCGTATTCGGAATTCATATTCAGATTTTTTTTTGTCTTTTTTCGAATTTTCTTCGAATTTACTTTTTTTTTCAATTTCAAACGTTCAAATCGATATATTTTGAATCAGTCTGAATCAAAATGTTATATAATTTTTTTGATTCGAATGCTGCAAAGTGAACAAACAATAGCCAGATTCAGAGAGAGTTACGCCGGCGTATCAGTAGATACGCCATCGTAACTCTGAATCTGCGCCGTCGTAAATTTAAGTGTATTCTCAAATTGAGATACACTTAAATCTAGCTAAGATACGACCGCCGGCGTATCTTAGTTGTCTATGTAGGCTGGCCGCTAGTGGCGTGTACGCTGATTTACGCCTAGAATGCATAAATCAGTGAGATACGCCTATTCACGAACGTACGCTTGCCCGTCACAGTAAAGATATGCCGTTTACGTAAGGCGTTTTCAGGCCTAAAGATATTCCACCAAAAAGATGGTGCAGCTTAGGCCGGCACATTTACGCTACGCCGCCGTAACTTAGGACGCAAGTGCTTTGTGAATACAGCACTTGCCTCTCTAACTTAGGGCGGCGTATCGTATATGAGATATGCTACGCCTGCCTAACGTTAGGCAGGTCTACCTAAATCCAGCTAATAATGATTACAAGGAATCTTTAAATCACCTTTGGCTTAACAAAACCAGCATTATTTCTAAACGATACTCAAGTAACACACACAAGTCTTTGATTTCAGAAATATGTTTACAGTTCGAATTTGAATGGAATTTGATGTAAAATTCGATTTGAATTTCAATTTGAATTTTGGAAATTTGGACGAATTTTGTTTTGTTAATTGGAGCGTTCGGTAAACGTTGTTTATACTGTAATTTGAGTATTCAGCTATATCCGAATAACAAAAAATTAATCCAATTATTAATTCAGAAAGAAAAACTAACCGCACATGTCTAGTAGCAGCAGCAGATAGATTTCCAGCTTCCATAGGACTAGGTTTAAAATATGCATATTTATATTAGTCCAAGCTAGACCACTGTAACTATGCAAACAAAAGAAATATATATGCCTGGAATTTAGCTTTAAGCATTATTAAAATCACTGCTTTCTTCCAAACTGAATTTTATTTTTTTGTATGTATGCCCCAGCCCCTCGTGCCTGTTGTTTGACAATCTACTGTCCTAGAAAATGGTTGATTAAAATTACTGATTTCTAAGATTTGGCTCCTATTGATTTCAATAAGGTTCAGGTTTGGCATCTGAAATTCAGTAAAGTTCACAAACCTACTCTGAACTAAACCTATCTAAGTTCGACATATCACTATTTGCTATGAGCTAGATTCAGGTAGCTCGGCGCATTGTTTTGCCGGCGTAGCGTATCGAATATACGCTACGCCGACGGCACGCAGAGAGCCCAGAGCAGTATTCACAAAGCACTCGCCCAGTACGTTGCGGCGGCGTAGCATAATATGGTCGTAAGCCCGCCTAATTCAAAGTAGGCTGGTAGTGAACGTGTTGTATTGAAATGAATCGTGACCCCATGTAAATTAAGCGCCGTACGAACGGCGCATGCGCGCGCATGCTCAGAATCACGTTGCATATACTCCCTAAGCTACGTCGGCTCAATGTTTTCCACGTGAACGTAGCCTACGCACAGCCCCATTCCCGTACGACTGACGTAAACGACGTAAAATTCAACGGCTGTTCCGACGTCCATACCTTAACATTGGCTGTGCCTCATATAGCAGGGGTAACTTTACGCCGGTCGTACGCCTTACGCAAACAGCGTATATTGATGCGCCGGCCGTAGGTACGTTCGTGAATCGGCGTATCTAGCTCATTTACATATTCTACACGTAAATCTACGGAAGCTCCCCTAGCGGCCAGCGTAAATATGCACCCTAGATACGACGGTGTACTAAGACTTACGTCGGTCGGATGAAGCAGAAATTCAGGCGTATCTTGTTCCCTGAATACCGCGCATAGATACGACAGCGCATCTTTTAACTTACGCGCCATATCAATAGATACGCCGGCATAAAATGTTTTTGAATCTAGCTCTATATGTTGAACTTTTGAGCAATACTTAGGTTGCTGGCACTACCTTCACCTTGGCAGGTGCTGTTCACAAAGTTATTGGAATATATACAGTATATTGTTTGTAGACTTTCTCTCTAAAACCATGGGCATTGTTATACAGTAGTCTCCCCCTTTGTGGGTTAAACAGTCTACACTCTTCTAGGAAGGATTCCATGAGATGTTGAAGTGTGTTTGGGCAATAGACAGAGACCTGTCTCACAATCAGTGTTCCAATTCATTCCAAAGGTGTTCAGTAGGGTTGAGGTCAGGGATGTGTGCTGGATCCTGTAGTTCACAGATGTCAAACACTCTCCAGGCCATTTCATGTGGCCCTCGAACCTCTCCTGCAGCTGCAGGAGAGCTCCAACCCTCCTCTGGTCCTTCTCCAGACCCCATACTTTCTGCTTTCAAGCAATGCATCCTGCTTCTTCCCAGCAGCATAAGGTAAGGGGGGTGCACTGTAATTTAAGGGAGGGTGGGGGACTCAACTTGTGATGGTGGGGTGGCTCTTGACATCTAATGTAAGGGGAGGGGATGCGCTGGACATCTAATCTTACAGATACAACTGGCCCTTTTGAGGGCAATCATAATGCTGATGCGGCCCACGATAAAATTGAGTTTGACACTCCTGCTCTAGTTCCTTCACACCAATTTCAACAAACCATGTCTTTGCTGGAACACGAGATAACATTCACCAAGCTGTTGTTACAAGGTGGAAGTGGACAATTGTCTAAAATGCCTGTGTATGCTGTGGCCTTAACAGTACCCTTCAATGGAATCACCTGAACTCAAAAATATGAAAGAGGCCCTCGTATATTTTCTCCTGAAGAAGTTAGTCTGATGAAATGCATAGAGGAGGGTCTAGTGAAGTCGTCATGCCACCCAGAAGTTTGCACCTGGTGGTGAGTTTTCTGAACTACAAACATATATGCTTTTGCTGGTTACAGCACTGGGTGATACGAGTGGTTTTAATGTTTTATTAAAACAAGCATAAAAGTGTTCATGCTTAGCAGATTGTGAATGACCAATTTGGGGAGCAGAAAACAACTGTGGTTCTATAATTGGTGCATACCAGAGGTGGAATAAGAAGAAGACGAAGTTGGATCCCCGGTGGAGATTTAAAAAGAGCTTTATGACTTTTTTTTATCAAACCAGGGGTCAAATGAGGTCTTGTGAGTGAACCTTTCTATTAGAGGTGGCCCAGAGGTGTTTTCCAACGCGGCAAATAGGAATTATATTGAGAGCTCCGGAGAACTATAATTAAATAAGTGAAAGTGGAAGTGGATTTTTTTTTTGTAGAGAAATTTATATTGTTTGTGTTATTTTTGTTATATGGATTGTTTATAAGGCAAACACATGAATGCTCGCAACTTTTTGAGATATGTAATAGATATGTCGATTAAGAGGTGTACACACGAATAACACAATACACAAATCAGCTCACACACTCATTTATTTCTTTATAATTTTTTTTATTATATATATATATATACAGTGAGGAAAATAAGTATTTGAACACCCTGCTATTTTGCAAGTTCTCCCACTTGGAAATCATGGAGGGGTCTGAAATTGTCATCGTAGGTACATGTCCACTGTGAGAGACATAATCAAAAAAAAAAATTCCAGAAATCACAATTTATGATTTTTTAACTATTTATTTGTATGATACAGCTGCAAATAAGTATTTAAACACCTGTCTATCAGCTAGAATTCTGACCCTCAAAGACCTGTTAGTCTGCCTTTAAAATGTCCACTTCCACTCCATTTATTATCCTAAATTAGATGCACCTGTTTGAGGTCATTAGCTGCATAAAGACACCTGTCCACCCCATACAATCAGTAAGAATCCAACTACTAACATGGCCAAGACCAAAGAGCTGTCCAAAGACACTAGAGACAAAATTGTACACCTCCACAAGGCTGGAAAGGGCTACGGGGAAATTGCCAAGCAGCTTGGTGAAAAAAGGTCCACTGTTGGAGCAATCATTAGAAAATGGAAGAAGCTAAACATGACTGTCAATCTCCCTCGGACTGGGGCTCCATGCAAAATCTCACCTCGTGGGGTCTCAATGATCCTAAGAAAGGTGAGAAATCAGCCCAGGACTATACGGGAGGAGCTGGTCAATGACCTGAAAAGAGCTGGGACCACCGTTTCCAAGGTTACTGTTGGTAATACACTAAGACGTCATGGTTTGAAATCATGCATGGCACGGAAGGTTCCCCTGCTTAAACCAGCACATGTCAAGGCCCGTCTTAAGTTTGCCAATGACCATTTGGATGATCCAGAGGAGTAATGGGAGAAAGTCATGTGGTCAGATGAGACCAAAATAGAACTTTTTGGTCATAATTCCACTAACCGTGTTTGGAGGAAGAAGAATGATGAGTACCATCCCAAGAACACCATCCCTACTGTGAAGCATGGGGGTGGTAGCATCATGCTTTGGGGGTGTTTTTCTGCACATGGGACAGGGAGACTGCACTGTATTAAGGAGAGGATGACCGGGGCCATGTATTGCGAGATTTTGGGCAACAACCTCCTTCCCTCAGTTAGAGCTTTGAAGATGGGTCGAGGCTGGGTCTTCCAACATGACAATGACCCGAAGCACACAGCCAGGATAACCAAGGAGTGGCTCTGTAAGAAGCATATCAAGGTTCTGGCGTGGCCTAGCCAGTCTCCAGACCTAAACCCAATAGAGAATCTTTGGAGGGAGCTCAAACTCTGTGTTTCTCAGCGACAGCCCAGAAAACTGACTGATCTAGAGAAGATCTGTGTGGAGGAGTGGGCCAAAATCCCTCCTCCAGTGTGTGCAAACCTGGTGAAAAACTACAAGAAACGTTTGACCTCTGTAATTGCAAACAAAGGCTACTGTACCAAATATTAACATTGATTTTCTCAGGTGTTCAAATACTTATTTGCAGCTGTATCATACAAATAAATAGTTAAAAAAATCATACATTGTGATTTCTGGATTTTTTTTTTGATTATGTCTCTCACAGTGGACATGCACCTACAATAACAATTTCAGACCCCTCCATGGGAGAACTTGCAAAATAGCAGGGTGTTCAAATACTTATTTTCCTCACTGTATATATATATATATATATATATATTAATTATTTTTTATTTATTATTTATTTTGTTCTTTTTATTTTATCTTATTTTTTCATTTGAATTAAGTGCTGGGAATATTGTAATCACATAAATCACATACAGGCTTAATAATGTAATGATCAGAGGTCCAAACATTTGGTTACATAGCACACGCACACATACACATATATATAACCAAATGTTTGGACCTCTGATCATTACAAATATATAGGGTGAGTTGGCCCACCCTTTGCAGCTATAACAGCTTCAACTCTTCTGGGAAGGCCGTCCACAAGGTTTAGGAGTGTGTCTATGGGAATGTTCGGCCTTCCAGAAGCCGACCTTCCAGAAGCACATTTGTGAGGTCAGGCACTGATGTGGACACGAAGGTCTGGCCCTGGCTTTACAGTCTCCGCTCCAAATCATCCCAAAGGCATTCCGGGCCATTCACGTTCCCTCACCCCAAACTCACTCATCTATGTCTTTATGGGCCTTGCTTTATGCACTAGTCCAAATCATTTGGTGGAGGGGGGATTATGGTGTGGGGTTGTTTTTCAGGGGTTGGGCATGGCCCCTTAGTTCCAGTGAAGCATACCAAGCATACCAAGACATTTTGGACAATTTCATGCTCCCAACTTTGTGGGAACAGTTTGGGGATGGCCCCTTCCTGTTCCAACATGACTGTGCACCAGTGCACAAAGTAAGGTCCATGAAGACATGGATGAGTGAGTTTGAGGTGGAGAAACTTGACTGGCCTGCACAGAGTCCTGACCTTAACCCAATAGAACAACTTTTGGATGAATTAGAGTGGAGACCGCGTGCCAGGCCTTCTCGTCCAACAACAGGGGATTCCCTAAATCCCGCTACAAATCTAAGGGAGAACATAGATTTGCAGTCCAAGGACCACGGCTCTGGAATGCTCTACCCACTACCATCCGCTTGGAAGAAAACCATCGGGCTTTTAGGGAAAAACCAAAGACCCACCTCTTCTGAAGGACCAGGACGACACTGGATGCAAAGTTCCTTGAGGCGATTAAGTTTGTATTTGTTGCGCTATACAAGTTACTCACTCACTCAAGCTCACTCATCAGTGCCTGACCTCACAAATGCAGTTCTGGAAGAATGATCAAACATTCCCATAGACACTCCTAAACCTTGTGGACGGCCTTCCTAGGAGAGTTGAAGCTGTTATAGCTTCAAAGGGTGGGCCAACTCAATATTGAACCCTACAGATGGGATGCCATTAAAGTTCATGTGTGTAATGGCAGGTGTCACAATACTTTTGACAATATATTGTATATATATACACACACACAATACATCATTCATTATTTTACCAGAAGCATACCAGCTAGATACAATCTTCTTGGTCGTTGGTAATCTTTATACTGTCCAAGGTTGCCAATTCTACTCTGTAATTATCAATAGTTATTTACAACTGAAGATTTTAAACATTATAAATAAAATATTTTACTGAATATTATAAATGTTCGGCGCCTAATTTGATTCCGTCACTTTCTTTACCTTTATTTAATCAACCCCAGAACCTGTATACATTCTTATGCTTCTGCAATTAAAGGCATGATTTGTCATCATTGCCTCTGTCACAAAATATGAGGTCATAATGTGGTATTTGACATCATAATTACCCCAAAGGGTTTTTTTTTTTTTAGGTAAATATTGCAGAACAGAAAATAATGATGCTGAAGCACCACCTATTGACCATCATTAATATTGCATTCCCCGTACACACGCTCGGAATTTCCGGCAACAAATGTTCGATCGGAGCTTGTTGTCGGAATTTCCGACCGTGTGTAGGCTCCATCGGACATTTGCTGTGGGAATTTCAGACAACAAAAATTTAAGAGCTGGGTCTCAAATTTTCCGACAACAAAATCCATTCCCGTAAATTCCGAGCATGTGAAAACAGTTTCGACGCACAAAATGCCACGCATGATCAGAATCAATTAAGAGACGGAAGCGCTCGGTCTGGTAAAACTAACTTTTTCCTGATGACGTGTGATACGCGAAATGCATAGAGATCTGCCACCAGCACGCCTACACACTGGACCTGTGTGCTTGTAAGTTTTACATTTTAGATGCATGCCGGGGCCGTATCGCTTCTAGTGACAAGTACGGCCGCTGCCTCCTTGCACAGCTGTGTGGGTACCTGTGTTACGACCCTGATTCTGAGAACACTCTGTCTCAAGTTTAGACTCCAGCTGTAGAGGCCTATCAGAATTAACCACCAGCTCACTCTCACTGAACTATAAGAGTATGGGGTCTATATCATCATATCCTCTGATTGGAGCAAAACATGTAGTAATAGTCTAATACTTGTTAAACTATGTTGTATCTTTTATCTAAAAAATAACAAGGATAAGTCTTTAGTAGGTGCTTTCTGCATATATAGGTAGTGAACTAGAGTCATGTAGAAAATTAGCACTCTTGATATAACACATAGAAAGAACCCCAATATAATTAGAGCAAGTATCTCAATAGTTAATATGCATTCTGAGAGAGAGAGAAGGAGACAGTCCTGAGTATGGATAGCAACACTATCTATGTGGCAAAATAGTCTATATACACATGCAGTTTAAGGGGAAGTGTGGACCAGGTCTCTTTGCACAGGAGTAGATGGTATTTCCAAATATGCAGTAATATGGTCTATATACTCATGCAGTTTAAGAGGTAGTGTGGACCAGGTCTGTTTGCACAGGAGCAGATGGTATTTCCAAATATGCAGTAATATGGTCTATATACTCATGCAGTTTAAGAGGTAGTGTGGACCAGGTCTGTTTGCACAGGAGCAGATGGTAATCCCAATATGCAGTAATATGATCAGAATATACTTGCGGTTAGGAGGTAGTCCAGACTGGGAAAGTTAGCACAGGTGCTGATGGTATCTCCTTAGCAGTATGCAGCGGTGGTGGTCCTTCTATCCAGTATAGCAATGAGATTTGGATCCAAGTGTCCCACAAAGGGGGAACTTCAAGGTTGCTGTGGGTTGGTGGAGGGTCTCCAGGTGGCGGCAGGGTCCAACAGGAATATTCCAACAACCTGCCGCCAGTGCTGGAGGTTTAAATAGCCCGGTCTCCCATCCACGCCGAGCGCCACACACTGGAACGCACTTCCGCGTTCCAGCGTGGAGCGCAGACGTCCGCGTACCGGAAGTGACGCGGATGTCTTCTTGAATGGAGCGCAGCTGTCATTGCAGGTAAAGCTGCGCTCCTTGTACACAAATTAACGCTAATAGCGTTACAACCTGCCTGTACACACTATTATAACTCTGTAAGTTATTTTAATGTAGCACTACCCCCGAAGGAGCTGCTGGTTTGTTTTGGGTGGCACGTTACCTCTTTATCTCCGCCGTCTAGGGTACTTGATGAGAGTTGTAGTAAATGGAATGTATTTTCTGTGCTTTTATTACCCAGCCGGGTAAAAACGGTTAAAAAAATTGAAAGGTGAAGGGATAGCAGAAATGATGAACAACAGATTCAGGTGCATGTAGATGGGAAACAGTCCTGCTTCCAACGACACTTTACTTTGCCACTCCAGCCGGAATGGGTTTAGCGCACCTGGACATGCCTCTCTCTCTCTCTCTGGACATGCCTGGCAGCCAGAACTCGGGGCTAAGTCTCTGCCACAGACTTTCCCAATGATTGAAGAAACAAAGTGGTGCAGAATCTTCTCTGAGATTCGACACCTGGATCTCCTTCAGGTAGTTTTGGTTAGGTTACCGACTGATAGGCGATCAACATCCTGCCTCTCAGCACCCGGTTTCCCGGTCCCCCGTGGATGGTCAGGCCCCTATTGGAACACCAGCCTCTCTTGGCACTCCTCAGGCAGACTCTCCACCGGACAGCTTTCCTCCAACAGGACGGACAGCTCAGGACCTCAGCAGATTGGGGACCCAGTCGTTTACTGGGCCCCAGCGGCAGATCAGATCTGCTCCGAGCCAATGTGATCCCAGAACCAGGATCACTGCGTAGCACGCACACCCCGGCCCAGAAGGCCATTTTGCCGGGGTGCCGTGAGATGACTACCCTGAAGGTGGGCGCCACACGGGAAGAAGACCCAAGAAAATGGCATCTGCCCCATAAATACCCCTCCCCAGCATGCACAGCGAGGAAGCCTCCTCCTGATAGGCTACTGGGAAGAAGCATCCAAATCCTTGACTCCGCTGCTGCCACCTGTCGACCTGGGGTGTGATCAGCACCCCAGAAACGTCAGCATGAGCCCACAGCACAGCCAAAGCTGGGACAGAGGCTCCAAATTTAAACAAATTAACCTGGTCAGAGTCACTTAACTCCCTGACCCCCTCTAAATTTACAGCAGTTCTGAAAAGTAACCAGGCGCTACATTAATAAAAGCGGTATTACACTATATCCGTTTTTTTGGCTCATTGTGGTGGAGCCGGGTTTTGAACTTTCCAGATTGGAGGATTGGAACATTCAGTTTATTACAAGGAGGCACCTTTGGGAATTGATTCGATTTGGGAGAGATCGTAGAGGAAGGATCTTGAAAAGAACCTCTTACATGCCTGATGGTCTTTATGACCGTATATATCTGGTGAGCGCATTTTGATTGGCACATCGGGTGAAGTACTTTATTATGCACGTTGCACTTTCTGAAAGCACGGTGGTTGGAGCATAAATTTGAAGCACAGCATTTTATCATCATTTTTTAAATCTGCAGTTGTTGAACTTTATATTGATATAATTTATTGATCATTATTGGAAATTATTTCACATTTGTTGCGCCCTTTGTACTTTTTTCTCACTGGCAACAAATTCTCACATTCTCAAATTTCTCACGCTGCAAATTTTTTAATATTTTAATGCAGCGAATTCTCTTCTTCTTCTTCTTTATAATGCTAGAATAATGAAGTTGTTTTGCTGCTGATAGTCACACAGAGTTCTGACAAACTGATTTCTTTATTATTTCTCGTGATCTCCTGAATAATCTTTTTTTTTTTTTTTAAACCAGATCTCCATAATAATGTTTAGAATTTATTTTTATAGTGATCTTTTTTTTTATTTTATTTTTAATCAAGATCTCCTGTTTTTTTTTTTTTTATTATTCTAGTGATCTCCATGATATTTTTTTTTACTTTTTGTGTGTCAAGTTACCACAACGCCATTATTATCCTGTATTTGTTAACCTTAAAGAAATTGTAAAGGAATTTTTTTTTTCACCTTAATGCATTAAGGTGAAAACACATCTGATGATGTTGCCCCCCCCCCCCCCCCCCCCCGAGCCCCGGTTTTACTTACCTGACTCATCGAAACTCCCGCGCTCGGTCCTGAGATCCTCTGCACCGCTCAGCATGGCCGCTGATTGGCTAGAGTGGATGGATTGAGAGCAGCGCAGCCATTGGCTGGCGCTGCTGTCAATCACATCCAGTGATGCGGCGCGCCGAGGGGCGGGGCTGAGTGATACAATGAGCGGCTACGGCCGCTCGCTGTATCACGGGAGCGCGCCCACAAGGACTTATCACCATGCGAGCTCTCTCGCATGAATGTGGTGAGTTCTTGTGGGGAGGACCAGAGACAGCCGCCGAGGGACCCCAGAAGACATGGATCTGGGCCACCCTGTGCAAAACGAACTGCACAGTGGAGGTAAGTATAACATGTTTGTTATTTTTTTTGCTTTAGTAACCCTTTAACCACTTAACCCCCGGACCATATTGCTGGTCAAAGACCTGAGCACTTTTTGCGATTCGGCACTGCGTCGCTTTAACTAACAATTGCGCGGTCGTGCGATGTGGCTCCTAAAACAAAATTGGCGTCTTTTTTTAGAGCTTTCTTTTGGTGCTATTTGATCACCTCTGCGGTTTTTCGTTTTTGCGCTATAAACAGAAATAGAGGGACAATTTTGAAAAAAAAAAGAATATTTTTTTACTTTTTGCTAGAATATCCCCCAAAAATATATAAAAAAAATTTTTTTCCTCAGTTTAGGCCGATACGTATTCTTCTACATATTTTTCGTAAAAAAAAAAAACGCAATAAGCGTTTATTGATTGGTTTGCGCAAAAGTTATAGCGTTTACAAAATAGGGGGTATTTTTATGGCATTTTTATTAATATATTTTTTTTACTAGTAATGGCGGCGATCAGCGATTTTTTTTCGGTACTGCGACATTATGGCGGACACTTTTGACATATTTTTGGGACCATTTTTATAGCGATCAGTGCTATAAAAATTAATTGGATTACTATAAAAATGCCACTGGCAGTGAAGGGGTTAACACTAGGGGGCAGGGAAGGGGTTAAGTATGTCCCTGGGTGTGTTCTAACTGTAGGGGGGGTGGCCTCACTAGGGGAAATGACTGATCTTCTGTTCATACATTGTATGAACAGAAGATCAGCATTTCTCTCCCTGACAGGACCGGGAGCTGTGTGTTTCCTCGCTCTGTAACGAGCAATCGCGTGTGCCCGGCGGCGATCGCGCCCTCCGGGCACGTGCACGGAAGTCAGGGGAGAGTGGGAGCGCGCACCTCTAGTGGCCTGCGCGAGAGTCGATGTATAGCTACGGGCTCTCGCGCAGGGGAGCCGACCTGCCACCGTAAAACGACGGCGGCTGGTCGGCAACCACTTAAGGAGGAATGCACTGAAAACCAGATACGAACCCACAAGCACAAACTAAAGAGCAGTAACGACTGAAAAGCGTGAATCGTCTCTCACCAAATTCTACTAATGCCTTGTACACACGATCGGAATTTCCGGGGTGGAAAAAGTCAGAGGGACTTATTCCATTGGATATTCCGATCGTGTGTAGCCCCATCTGAGTTTTTTAATCGGAAATTCTGATGAGTTCCATCGGAGTTTAGATATAGAACATGTTCTATTTTTCTCCGATGGAATTCTGTCAGAAATTCCGATGAGATTTGGCCGGGCAAAAGCCTGATCGTGTGTACACGGCATAACACAAGATTAGCAGAAGGAGCCCAAAGGGTGGCACACTTGGTATTGAACTTCCCTTTAATAGTGACGTTGTAAGGCCTCGTACACACGACCGGATCTATCCGCTGCGATTGAACCGCGGATCAGTTCCAGCGGACAAATCTGGTCGTCTGTACGGCCTAGCGGATATTTATCCGCGGAGATTCGTCCAGCTGATCGATTTCAAGCGGATAGAAATTTCTTAGCATGCTAAGAAATCTATCTGCTTGAATCGTGTCCAGCGGATTGATACGGTCGTCTGTACAGACTCACCGGATCAATCCGTCCGCTCCCCTCCCTCGCATGCGTGTAAGTACTTACCTTCCAGCGTCGCGCACGTCGCCGCGGCATCGTCACCATCGGCACACGTCACCGCGGATGTATTCCGCGCAGATTTTGATCCGATGGTGTGTACAAGCCATCGGATCAAAATCCGGAGGAGGAATCTCCGCTGGAAACGGTCCGGCGGACCGTTTCCAGCGGAGATCCCCTCGTCTGTACGAGGCCTCAGTGTTGTACGTAACCGCGTTATTGGCAATCGGAATTTCCGACAACATTTGTGCGACCGTGTGTATGCAAGACAAGTTTGAGCCAACATCCATCAGAAAAAAATCCACGGTTTTGTTTTCGGAATGTCCGATCGTATGTACGCGGCATTAGGGGTGAAGCCAAGCACACAAGTATAAGAAAAAAATAATAATAATAATAATTAAAAAAGAGATGGCTTTAGTCTGCCATTCCTGAACCTGGAGATGGCACTGTTGCTTTCTCTGAAACACATTTTATATGTCATGGGATTTGTCATTGATAGACTCACAACTTGCATAAAGGTTACGATTTGTACGTAATGCAAATAAGGGGCCAGATCCACATATAATTGCATAGGCGCAGCGTATCAGAGATACGCTACGCCGCCGTATCTTACGTGGCTTTAAGTCAAATACAGGAAGATTTTGTGCCGTAAGTTACGGCGGCGTAGTGTATTTCTGGCGGCGGAATTCAAATCGGAGGGTAGGGGGCGTGATTCATTTAAATGAAGCGCTTCCCCGCGCCGATTGAACTGCGCATGCTCCGTTTCGAAATTTCCCGCCGAGCTTTGCGCGAAATGGCGTCGCAACAACGTCATTTTTTGAACTTAGACGTGACTTAGACGTGACTTACGTCCATCCCTATTTACGGACGACTTATGCAAAAAAAAAAATTCTAATTTTGACGCAGGAACGACGGTCATACTTTCACATGGCAAGTCTATCTATACGCCGCAAAATAGCAGCTTTAACTATACGCTGGAAAAAGCGACTAGAGACGCCGTAAGAGAATGCGATGGCCGCGCGTACGTTCGTGGATCGTCGGAAAAAGCTAATTTGCATACCCGACGCGGAAAACGACGCAAACTCCACCCAGCGGGCGCCGAAGTATTGCACCTACGATTCCTATCGGATCGAAGCCTAAAGCCGTCGTATCTTGGTTTGAGGATTCAAACTAAAGATACGACGCAGGTAATTTGAAAGTAAGCCGGCATATCAGTAGATACGCTGGCATACTCGCTATGTTGATCTGGCTCTAGGCTTTCAGGTGGAATGAGTGTTCATGTGTAGCCAGTGATCACCTTGACTAGGCAAACCCAGGTATTTCACCTCTGCCCAGGTAACATTAAGCCAAGATGCTCGATGCTGAGGAGGCTGTATATGTGCAAAAAGCCCAGATCGATGTGGGACCACCAGTGTAGAGCCTATAGCCAAATCAACTGAAATAACAAAACCACGGGGTCTATTTTATAATGGAATAGCTGGCAAATTTACAAGCAAATCTTCTATAGAAATTTGCCTTTCTGGCATCCATCTACATTCATCTGTCATACAAATGTGGACAGCAGTCCAATGCCACATAAAAAGCTCTAAAAAACAGCTTTTACCTTGGTGGGTGAATTTGCCAGCCATAGTGATTTTTTTTATATATATATTTTTTTAAGTTCATATACAAGTTACAACAAAAAATAGTATAGACCCACTTGACTAGGGAATAACAGAAGTCCTCATTCAATCCCTTGTCACCAAGACCACTATGCCTGCCCTCTGTACCCCTCTTACCCCACATAGTTACATATGGCCAGATTCTCTAAGATCCTGCGGCGGCGTCGCGTAAGCTATTTACACTACGCCGCCCCAACTTACAGGAGCAAGTGCTTTTATTCCCCAAACACTTGCTCCATAGTTTGCGGCGGCGTAGTGTAAAAGGCTCGGCGTGTCCCCGCGTAATTCAAAGGGGGCGGCTTGTATTTAAATTAAGCGCGCCCCCGTGCCGATCGAACTGCGCATGCGCCGGGCTTAAAATAGCCCAGTGCGCATGCTCCAGTTCTCGACGGAAAACGTCAATGACGCCGACGTGTGCGTCATTGACGTAAAGTCGTATTCAAGAACGACTTAGGAAAACAACGTACCCGGCGGGAAAAGACGACGCGGACCCGACGCCATACTTAACATGGCATACGGCGGACTGGCGTAAGGTTACCCCTCATATAGCAGGGGTAACCTTACGCTTATGCAAACGACGTAAGCGACGGCTACGCGACGCGAATTCGTTCGGGAATCGGCGTATCAGGCTCATTTGCATAAACAAATGAGACCTGAACGTAAACGCCACCTAGCGGTCGGCGTTGTATTGCATTTAGGATCCGACGGTGTAAGTGATTTACACCAGTCGGATCCTCGCCTAAATCCGTCGTATCTTGTTTTGTGGATACAAAACAATGATACGACGGCGGGGAAATTCGAATTACGCCGGTGTATCAGTAGATACTCCGGCGTAACTCTTCTGAGAATCTGGCCCATAGTTAGTCAGGTTGAAAAAAGAAACAAGTCCATCCAGTTCAACCATAAAATAAAAATATCGTACAATACCATATACTCAATTCTATTCCCACAGTTGATCCAGAGGAAGGCAAAAAACCCCAGCAGAGCATGATCCAATTTGCTACAGCAGGGGAAAAAATTCCTTCCTGATCCCCCGAGAGGCAATCGGATTTACCTATAAATGTCAGTACTCAGTTATATTATGTACATTTAGGAAAGAATCCAGGCCTTTCTTAATGCAATCTACTGAGCTGGCCAGAACCACCTCTGGAAGGAGTCTATTCCACATGTTCACAGCTCTAATGCCCTGTACACACGATTGGTTCATCCGATGAAAACGGTCTGATGGATTTTTTCATCAGATATCCGATGAAGCTGACTTTCATCAGTCGTGCCTACACAGCATCAGTTAAAAAAAAACGATCGTGTCAGAACGCGGTGACGTAAAACACTACGACGTGCTGAGAAAAATGAAGTTCAATGCTTCCGAGCATGCGTCGACTTGATTCTGAGCATGCGTTGATTTTTAACCAATGGATTTCTCCACAGATGATCGTTTTTTTTCTATCGTTTTTTTAACCATCAGATCATTTTAAAACAGGCTCTAAGTTTTTTCACCGATGGGAAAAAAAAAACGATGGGGCCCACACACGATCGGTCCATCAGACCGTTTTCATCAGACGAACCGATCGTGTGTACGCGGCATTACTGTTAACATATCTAAGGCCCCGTACACACGACCGGATCTATCCGCTGAAACTGGTCCGACGGACCAGTTGAAGCGGACAGATCCGGTCGTGTGTAGGCCCAAGCGGACAATTGTCCGGCGGATCGGACAGTTTCCAGCGGATAAAAATTTCTTAGCATGCTAAGAAATCTGTCCGCTGGAAACCTGTCCGTCGGACAAATCCGGTCGTCTGTACAGACTCACCGGACTTGTCCGACCGACCGCCATCCCTGGGGTGGCGGTCGGTCGGACAAGTCCGGTGAGTCTGTACAGACGACCGGATTTGTCCGACGGACAGGTTTCCAGCGGACAGATTTCTTAGCATGCTAAGAAATTTTTATCCGCTGGAAACTGTCCGATCCGCCGGACAATGGCAAGACAATTTAAACTTAGGCCTCCTCCAGAGGGTGCAAGGGGTTCCTTTAGTAATGAGCAGTTTCTGCCTCTCAAAACGTGTAGCACCCTCGACCCCAAACCCCGGAGGCATGGTGGCACCTCCAGAGACAAGGGGTGGTCAGCATTTCACCCCAGGGCTCAGTCTATTTCTAAAATGAGGAAGTGAAAGAACATTGGGCGCCAGTCACTTTTTTTTTTATTTAAGTTTTATTGGTCATCACACAAGGAGGAGAGATATCCATCAGGACACCAATGTAAGTGTCATTCCTCCCACTTATCACCGATGTACAGTAAGGGGCATTCTCCCACTGATCACCAGTGTAAGGAACATTCTTCCCACTGATCACCAATGTAAGGAACATTCTTCTCACTGATCACCAATGTAAGGGTCCTTTCACACGTGCGGACCGTTTTTTAGATCAGTTTTTTATCATCAGTTAATCCGTTTTTTCATCCGTTTTTTCATCCGTTTTTTCATCCGTTTTTTTTGTTTTGTTAGAACTTTATTTTTATTACATATTTTGATGAAAAACGGATGTTAGCGGATGGGATGTTAAACGGATCGTCCGCTAACATCCGTTTTTCGTCCGTTCTGTTTTTTTCCTTTTCAAATGTTTTTTATTGTATTTTTCAAAGATACACAATAAAGCACAAATAAGAGTCATAACAATACAACAGTTTCTTAGTCATACTATGTGTTCAACAGTGTGCCTGGGTAGGCTTCAAATTATCATTTTACTAAACAGTAACCATATAGGGCCTTAGTCCAGTTGGATAGTGGTCAGATGCTTAAACAAGTAACTAGCAATCCCTGTTTACCCCAACGGGATCATGCTGTAAACAAGGGAAAAATGGCTCATTATCTTATATTATTTAATAAAATCAAAATTAACATAAAGGGGTATCAAGGGAAGGAGGGGAGGGGAAGGTGAGTAGGAAGTTATCTTTTACATCCGGTCTAGTTTAGGAGTGTAGTCGTTCAGGAACACACTTAATAATTATTAAAATTCTTTAGAAAATTTGAGGCCCTAGGATGAGTAATCCATTCATTCCAATTTTTAATGAATTTACTTATGGTTCCTTTCCTATGTGCTAACATTAGCTCATAGTGAGCCTGAGTATTGAGTCTCTGGACAACATCAGATAAGTTAGGTGCTAAGGTAGATTTCCATAGTTTTGTTATGGTGAGTCTCGCTGCTGTAAGGAAGTTGGCAACTATAGTTCTAAATTGAGGAGGATAGACATCTAGATTTAAACCTAGTAGGGCTAATTCAGGTGTGAGTATTTTTAGATTACCAGTGAAGGATGCGATAAAGGAGGATACATTATTCCAGAAGCTAGATAAGGTTTTACAATCCCAGAGGGTATGTAACAAATTGCCAGTGTGGGATTCACATCTCCAGCATATGGGGGAGGAGCTAGGGAATATTTTGGATAGTCTGTAAGGGGTCAAATACCAACGGTTTAGTATTTTCTGGGCGTTCTCCCAATGTTCTACACATGCAGAAGAAGAACTGTTAATATGGATGGCTTTTTGCCATTCTTCCCACGTAAAAGTTTGTGATAGATCCTTCTCCCATTTAATCATATTTAAAGTTTTGGTTTGAATTGGAAAAGATGAAAGTAGTTTATATATATGGGATATGCCTCTCTTCCCACTTATTTTATAGGAAGTGAAGAATTCCCACAGCGCCCTAGGGAGTTCCACACTTTTCTTTGGGTCAAAGTTTTTATTGAACGGTTTGGCTATGAGTTTATTCGTTATTTTATGTATGTCATCGGGTGATAGCTGATCAAAAAAATTGATTCCCTGTTTGGACCAGGGTGTGGTAGTAATTCTTACTTTACAGTAATCGATTACTCCTAGTGGTATTGGCATTAGGACTGGGTTACATGTCGGCTGTAATTTTGTTAGAGCAAACTTCCAGGCTGCCAGAGTAGCTCTAATTGTTAGGAAGTTGGGTGTATTAATTTTTGGTAGAGCATAGCAGGCCATGGAAAGGGAAAGTAGATACTTCCCTTTAGACACTTCTCGTTCAATGTTCAACCATAATTTATCATTTGAATATCTGAACCAGTATCTCATTTGATCAAGGAGTGAGGCGAAGTAATATAGGCGTAAATCTGGGAGGTTTAGGCCTCCTTTAGCTTTAACCAATGACATAGTAGATAAAGCAATTCTAGGTTTCTTTCCCAACCAGACCAAGTTGCTCAATTTCGAGTTAATTTGTGTGAAAAATTTAGTCGGTAATGGGATGGGGAGGGAGCGGAAGTAATATAGAATTTTTGGTAACGTCTTCATTTTAAAGGCTGCTATTCTTCCAATCCAAGATAGTTGTGTCTTTTTAATAGACTGTGTATCTTGAGTGATTTGAGTTAATAAGGAGGGATAATTTGCTTCATACAGTTTATTAGGTGGGTAAGTAAGTTGAATCCCAAGATAGGTAATGGAGGGGTTGTCCCAATTGTAGCTAGATTGTTGTTTTAGTTTAACAACTAGGTCTGGCGGGATGTTCATAGGTAGTACAAAACATTTACTATGATTAATCTTATAATAAGAGACTGATCCAAATTTATCTAGGATAGCGGTTACCTCTTCTAGTAGTGTGTCGGTAGCAGATAAAGTTAAAAGAACGTCGTCCGCGAATAATCCCAATTTATGTTCTATTTGACCGACCTTGATTCCTACGATATTGGGGTTAGATCTGAGAGATATTGCCAGTGGTTCAATTGCTAATGAGAATATAATGGGTGATAAGGGGCATCCCTGTCTAGTACCGTTTGAGAGACTAAACTGTTTAGATATACTTCCCGATGTAAATACCCTAGCAGATGGTGTAGTATAGAGAGACATTATGGCTTCAAAAATAAATCCTGTGAGACCAAATTTCTTAAGGGTTTCCGCTACATATCCCCAGTGCACTCTGTCGAATGCCTTCTCCGCATCCAGTCCGAGAAGCAGAGAAGGCATCTGACCGCGCTCTACATGGCTAAGTAGATTAATCATCCGTCTGGTGCTATCCGGGCCTTGACGTCCCTTCACGAATCCAACTTGATCTGGTTCAATCAGATAAGGAGTAATTTCTAATAGTCGATTAGCAAGAACCTTAGCAAAAATTTTTAAATCAGAATTAAGTAGCGAGATAGGTCTATAATTAGTTGGAGAAGTCGGGTCTTTCCCTTGCTTTGGTATTGTGATGACAATTGCTTCAAGCATTTCCTTAGGGAATGAGCGGGTGTTGACAGCTTGATTAAACAATCTGGTCAAGTATGGAGAAAGCATATTTTCAAATGCCTTAAAGTATTCACTAGATAGGCCATCTGCACCGGGCGCTTTATTTAGTGGTAACATTGAGATTACTTTTTTGATTTCATTTACTGTTATAGGATCATTTAATTTTTCTAATGTAGCGGAATCTACTGTAGGGATGTTAAGTTTATCAAGAAATTGGGTTATATCTTTTAGGGTTGGTTGGGTGACAGTATGATCTTTTTTTAGATTATATATGCCCTCATAGTATTCTGCAAACGCATCAGCTATACTCTGTGGGTTATACAATACTTTTCCTGACTTGTGGTGAACAATTTCATGGATTTTCTGTTTGTTCTGTCTAATACGTAGTTGCATGGCAAGTAACTTACCCGCTTTATTTCCTTGGGAGTAGTGGTTTAGTTTTAGTTTTTTGAGGTATTTTTCATGATCAGAGATCAAAGTCGCTCTAAGCTCGTGTCTGGCTTCATTAAGTTGTTGGAGGAGGAGGATGTGTTTGGGGGCTAGCTTGTGTTCCTTCTCTAATTTGTCTATTTTCACTAATAGATTATTTACCTCCTGTGACCGCCTTTTTTTTTCCCTAGACGTCAATTGTATCAGCATTCCTCTGGAGAAAGCTTTGTGGGCACACCATATACTAGAGATAGAGACTTCGTCGTTGTCATTAAATTTAAAATATTCTTCTAGTCTTTCCTTCATCTCTGCCAGAGCTCCTCTATGTGACAAAATATATGTATTGTTCCTCCAAAGAACATGCTTCGAATTTTGTTGGGCTAGATCAATAATTAAAGAGATTGGAGCATGGTCAGACCATGTTATGTTATGTATATGGGCATCTGTGGTTTTCTGGAGGAGAGCTCTGTCAGTGATGAAGAAGTCGATCCTAGAATAGGATTTATGGACATTTGAATAAAACGTAAAGTCCTTTTCTGTTGCGTGGAGACACCTCCAAGGATCATGGAGGTCTTCTTGTGAGAAGATGTTCTTCAAACCTCTTCGTTTGGATTGGATCCCTTTAGTGGTGTCCAGAGTAGGGTCCATCGTTGCATTAAAGTCCCCACATAAGATAATATTGCCTTTTTGTATTTTCTTTGTTATTGTGATAACTTTTTGAAGGAATTGTTGTGGGTTCCTATTTGGTGCGTAGATATTGACTAATGTTAGTATTGTGTTTTCAATCTTTGCAACCAGTATTACATACTGACCTTGTTGGTCAATTTTTGAGTCCAAAAGTTGAAAGGAGATTGAATCCTTGATGATCGTCAGGACTCCTTTTTTTTTCTTACTGTTGTGAGATGCGAAGATATGCGGGAATTTATAATAAATAAATAGGGTTTTCTTCCGTTCAAAAAAACAGAGCTTAACGGAGACGGATGTTAACGGACGTTAGCAGATTCTCATCCGCTAACGTACGCTATCCCATTGGAAAGCATTGCAGTCCGTAAACGGACGTATGAAAAACGGACGAACGGTCCGCACGTGTGAAAGGACCCTAAGAGACATTCTTCCCACTGATCACCAGTGTAAGGGGCATTTTTCCCACTAACTGCCAAAGTAAAGGGGAATTCTTCCCTCACAAACTACCAATATAAGGAGCATTCCACCTGCTGATCACCAACGTAAGGGATATTCTTCCCACTGATCACCAATATAAAGGGCATTATTCCCACTGACTACCAGTGTAAAGGCTCATACACACGGTCAGACATCCAACAAAATTTCCCTTGGATTTTTGTCCGGCCACACCCATAGCATACACACAGTCAGACTTTTCTGCAAACTTTTCTAAAACTTTCCTAACATCACGTGTTTTTTTTGCTCTTTTCTGCTCTTTACCGCCACCCTTTGGTTAACTTCTGCTATTGTTTGTTGCTTTTAACATTGGTTCTGAGCATGCGTATTTGCACTTTGTCCAAAAGTTGGTTGGATTGCTGTACACACAGTCAGACAAGGCACCATCGGACTATTGTCACCGAAAAGTTGGTCCGTTTGCAGACCCAACTTTTGTTGGATGAAACCCGAAAAAGTTGGTCCGATGGAGTGTACACACGGTCAGACAAATTAGAAAACTTGCAGATTTTGAAGTTGGTTGGCAAAAAGTGTGACCGTGTGTATGGGGCTTTAGAGGCACTTACCGCACTACTGCACTGCAGAGCATGCAAAAAGGACCAAGCAGAATCTATGTATAGCCTCTCTGGGTTCAATATGGCTGGCCACATTTTGGGAGAGCTCTGTAACCAATCAGACACAAGCTCTTAAACAAGCCACAGAACGCCCAATTTAGAGGACAAGTTAGTCCTTTGCAGGTTCCTTCTAGTGCCGGAGGTAAGCAGCAATCATGTGACCATAGTGTTTACTTCTGACCGCTAATGTTGGATCGCTGCTCCACTTCTTGCTCTGCCACCCTCTCAAGCTGTGATTACATTCACAAAATGCAGCAGCTCACAGCGACATCCTCTGGCAAGATGAACTTAAAGTGATATTAAAGGTTACATTTTTTTTAAATAACAAACATGTCATACTTACCCCCACTGTGCAGCTCGGTTTGCATAGAGTGGCCCCGAACTGCGTTTTCTGGGGTCCCCTGGCGGCTGTCTCAGATCCTCCCCGCCTCAGATAACCCCCTCTGAAAAGCGCTCTCCCAAGGAGGTTACCTTGCGGGCGTGCTCCTGAGTCCTGCATTCAGCGTTCATAGCCACGGAGTGCAGGAATCGGCCCCGCCCCCCAGCGCCCACGTCATTGAATTTGATTGACAGCAGCGTGAGCCAATGGCTGCACTGCTATCAATCTATCCAATAAAGAGCCGAGAACCCTGGGCAAAGATCCAGCGTGTTCGCGACACGGGACATTCCAGGGCTCAGATAAGAAAAACCGGGGGGTCGGTAATCGTCAGGAACAGGAACCTTTACAACCCCTTTAAGTCAGCTCCTAAAAGCATTGTTTTAATGATGGTCCTGCATTGTACTTGATGAGGTGTGGCCAACTGCAGGACTTGTGGGGAGAAGCAGCTTAGTGCAACCAGTGATAAGGACATCACTCATCCCAGAGGGAGACGAGAGGTATTCAGTATAAGGCAACTCATTCACAGAAGTTTACAGTGTTCAATGACCTAGAGCAGACCATTTCTGAAGAGGAGAGGCGGCTGTACAGTTGGGTATTGTTTAAGGTAAGGTTGAAGGTCAGCTTTGCTCTACATGGAGAAACCACAGGTTCTCTGTAGCACTTACTGTGCAGAAAATACAGAGAAGCTAATTTATTTTCAACAACCCAGCAATAGGGATGAGCCGAACACCCCCCCCCCCCCCCGGTTCGGTTCGCACCAGAACCTTCGAACGGACCGAACGTTCGCGCGAACATTTAGAACCCCATTGACGTCTATGGGAGTCGAACGTTCAAATTCAAAAGTTCTAATTTTAAAGCCTAATATGCAAGTTATTGTTGTAAAACGTCTTTGAGAAGCCGGGTCTTGCTCCAGGGAACATGTATCAATGGAAAAAA
Organism: Rana temporaria; assembly: GCF_905171775.1. NCBI lineage: Eukaryota > Metazoa > Chordata > Amphibia > Anura > Ranidae > Rana > Rana temporaria. The sequence continues at coordinate 23,773,523 of NC_053490.1, read as the reverse complement.
AGTTTTAAAAACGGTTGTTTTTTCAGGAGCAGTGATTTTAATGATGCTTAAATGAAAAAAAAATGAAAAATTCCTTTAAATATTGTACCTGCTGGGTGTCTATAGTATGCCTGTGAAAACGTCTTTGAGAACCCGGGTCTTGCCCGAGGGAACATGTATCAATGGAAAAAAAGGAGTTTTCAGGAGTCCTGAAAAAACGACAGTATTTAAAACTTTTTTCCATTGATACATGTTCCCTCGGGCAAGACCCGGGTTCTCAAGGACGTTTTCACAGGCATACTATAGACACCCAGCAGGTACAATATTTAAAGGAATTTTTCATTTATTTTTTTCATTTAAGCATCATTAAAATCACTGCTCCTGAAAAAACAACCGTTTTTAAAACTTTTTTCCATTGATACATGTTCCCTCGGGCAAGACCCGGGTTCTCAAGGCCGACCTGCAGGCTGCCTTTTATAGTGTGGGGTGTGTACTAAACCCCCTGAGCCATAATTGGCCAAAGCCACCCTGGCTTTGGCCAATTATGGCTCTCCATTTTTTGGAAGCTGTGATAGTGCTGTCATAGTGCATGCTTGGCCAATCATCAGCCAGCGATGCCGAACGTCGGTGCGCAGGCGCCGTATAGAGCCGACTCGCAGTCCGGCTTCTTTCAGCAACTCGTGACGCATTTTAATGCGCCGGTTTGAAGCATGTCAATCAATTAGGAACGCCCAGTCCCGCAGATTATACCCGGAAGCCGCGGTGAACATATATATATAAAACGGTATGTACGGCAAGGATTAAAAAAAAAAATGGCTAATGTTATGAAATGTTAAAAAAAAAAATTTATGGGTGAACCCCTGCTTTTTTTTTTTTTTTTTTTTTTTTTTAAAGTGTATTTTTTTTTGTGCGTGTACTCGAGAGAGGTGCCGGACTGCAGGAGTTGGGAGTAGGCAGGCCTCCCCCAGAGGCAATCTGCCACCTTTCTCCATGCCCCGGGTGGCAATGGTGGGTGTGTGAGGGGGTCCTCCCACACAGCCCGCCCTACCTGCTCCGCTTTGAAGCCCAACGGGGCAGAGGGACTCCCTATAAGGGAGTGAGAGGATTAGCCCGCTCAACCAGCCCCATTAGTCCTTCGCCTCTCTTTTAGAGACCGCGTGGTCAATGTGAGTGTGTTAACCCAATTTAGAGTGCGTGTGTAGGTGTGGTGGTTTTTGTGGGAGGGGGGTGGGCGTACTAAGCACAGGCTAACCCTGCATAGCACACCCACCGGGAGCCGGGCTGAGACCACCAAACTCAATTCACATGAAGCCGAGACCGGGATCCGAACCTCTAGCTGCAGAGGTGAATGGCTTGTCAGCGCAGTGCCAATCGCGTTGAGCCACCACAGCTCCCTTGTGAACCCCTGCTTTAACTAAAGCAGAGAGATCTCACGGATGGAATTCAACCAATAAAAAGCCAATAGATAAAGCAATCCACCAGATTTCACTTATAACTGGAAAACGGCTTTGGCCATTTTCTTGGTTATCGGATCCTACACCGACTTTAACGTACTGATATGTTATGCTTAAAAAAGACTCTGCAGTCTTAAATAATTTCCGCAGGCCTAGAAATCCTGTGACAATTATTACTGTAAAGTGTTTGAGTAATGACAGGAACAGCGTGATTAAATGTCTTATTTTTTACTTCAGTGACTTTTATGTATACTGTTCTAAAACTGATTAATTAAAAAAAAAAAGAAAAGGTTCAGCCTCAGCTTTCCATGATCTTGGAGCTGAATAAAGAAAGTAAAATTGTCATGTACGTGTTTGATTTCAGGTATAAAAATGTGCAGAGGGGGGAAAAAGAAAATTGTAGTTCATAGCAACCAATCGTATTATCTTTTATTTTCTAAGCTGTAGCAGAAAAAGAAAAGGTAGAAAATGATTGGCTGGTTTGGGCAGCATTTCCTCCTTACAGAGCATCCAGAAAGTATTCTCAGCGCTTCACTTTTTCCACATTTTATTATTTTACAGCCTTATTCCAAAATGGAAAAATTCATTATTTTCCTCAAAATTTTACAAACAATACCCCATAATGACAACATGAAAGAAGTTTTTTTTAACTTATTAAAAATAAAAAACGAAAAAATTCCCATGTACATAAGTATTCTTTGGGCTAGATTCAGGTACTTGCGATTCACTCAATAGTCTCTGCCACAGACTTGTGCAACCACTCACTGGGTTAACTTCTGAAGAAAAGAACAGAACAAAGGGCCTGATCCACAAAAACCGTGCGTAACTTAACTTTTGACATTTAAGTTACACCGCCGCAAAATCTCTACCTAAGTGCCGATCCACAAAGCACTATATTCTATGCCGAAAACAACGGAAGCGCCCCCTAGCGGCCAGCGTAGAATTGCACATAATTATACGCCGCCGTATTCAAGTTACGTCGGCGATACGAGATACGCCGCCGTAACAGGTACCTGAATCTAGCCCTTTGTTGAAGCCCCTTTGGCACCAATTTCTCACTTCCTGTTTCTGAGTCAGAAAACAGTCTAGTACTTTGTTTGTGTTTTTTATTAACGGTATACTACTTGGATGGGGAGTAGGGGTAATATGGGATGCCCACTTGACTGCAGAAAACTCTTCGGGGACAACTCTTCCTATACACAGCTATATATACTCCTTTCTCTTCCTCCAGCACTTTACTTTCTTGAAAAAGAACACAGACTCAGCTGGGACACTTTAGTAGATCTGGCAGAGCACTCAGCCAGATAAAAGCAAAAGCCCTTTACAGGCAGGGCCCCTGGGCCCCTTTGGTTGTGTAGCAAAGTCTGGCTTCGAGCTTGCATTCCTGTTGCCACTAATTCCCAGCACCACCTCTTTAGGCACTGCCAGCCAGCCTGGCTGCAGCTGCCCCTTTCACTGGCTGCTTCTCCTCAGTCCGCCCAGACTGAAACCCTTCCCACAGTCCTTCCAGACTGCTCACTCACCAGGCCACCCGGCTGACTCAGGAGATCTCCCGGAGGTGATGACCTGCTCCCGCTGTCCTCTCTCATTGCTCTCGTGCCTCCAGGAAGGATTCCTTCATGTGATGTAGAGGGTCCCTCCAGCACCCAACCCCTAGGCCCTATGCCAACACCCCCCCCCCTGGGCACAGCTAGATCACCAGGGATTATTTTAATGAAAGCTGCAATTTAAAGTGGAGTTCCACCCATAAATATAACATTACATCAGTAGTTTTAAAAAAAATTCATTAGTCCTTTACAAATTTTTTTTTTCTTTTTAGATGCCTTCAAAGTATTGTTGCTAGGCAGAATAGTTAATCTTCCCACTTCCTGCACCTAGGTGCTTAATGCACTGCACAGACTCCTGGGAATGTAGTGGGTGTAACTTTCCAGGAGTCTGTGCACTCCCCAGTCTCAAAGAATCATGTGACTTGGACAAGACAGGTGCTGAAACCTGATCTGACACTGCTTGTGCAGCACTGAGCATGTGCGAGATCTGCAAGGCTGAAATCCAGGAAGTCATACAGTCTGACTTCATGATGCCCACACTTAAGATGGCCCCAGTCAATTTCTATTTTATAAAGTGTCTAAATGCTGTAACAACCTAACAAAACGGACCTTAGTTCACAGATGAACTTTACTAGAATACATTAAGCTTGTGTATTACAGGGGTATTTATATTTAAAAAGTGAAATTGTGGCCGGAACTCTGCTTTAAAGTGATTAAAAAATGACTTTTAATATTATATTCAAACATATTTGATATTTTTTTGATTAACCTTATATTTATCTTTAAAGTCCAACTCTGGAATACACTTTTTTCATAAAAAGGCCCCCTAGACAATGTTAAAAAAGCAGCTCAAGCTGAAAAGATAAGCTGCCCCGCCCCTTAGTACATCAGTCTGGAGCTTCCCCCCTCAGTACCTCTTTTTAGCCACAAGATGTCCCCAGTTTTCCAGACTGAATGATGCCCAACATCACTTACTGTATATCACAATACTGAGGACATAGTGGCCCAGATTCAGGTAGAATGGAGCAATATTTGCGTGGGCAAAGAGCAAAAATTTTTCTCTGCGCCCACGCAAATATTGCGCTTTGCCCGCGATTCACGGAGCAATTGCTCCGTAAATTGCGCGGGCAATATGTTAATCAGCCGTGCGTAAGGCTGCCTAATGTAAATGATCCAGCCGGGGGCGGGAATCATTTAAATTAGGCGCGCTCCCGCGCCGAGCGAACAGCACATGCTCCGTCGGGAAACTTTCCCGACGTGCATTGCGGCAAATGACGTCGCAAGGACGTCATTTGCTTCTAAGTGAACGTGAATGGCGTCCAGCGCCATTCACGGTTCACTTACGTAAACGACGTAAAATTTGAACATCGCGAGAGGGAAGTGCAGCTATACTTTAGCATTGGTTGCGCCTGCTATTAGCAGGAGCAGCCTTATGCTAAAGTCGCCGTACGGAAACTCTGTACCTTGCGTGCGCAGGGCCCGCGCAACTTTTGTGAATCGGTGGTAGTATGCAATTTGCATACTATACGCCGATCACAAAGGCCGCGCCCCCTAGCGGCCAACGCAAGAATGCAGCCTGGGATGTGAAGGCATAAGGAGGCTTATGTCTGTCACATCCTAGGCTGCAGTCCGCGTAGTGATGTTCCTGAATCAGGAGCACTCGTTACACCGGAGCAAGTAAGCCCTTGCGCCGCGCAACCTATGGTTGCGCGGGCGCAAGTGCTTCTTGAATCTGGGCCAGTGAGTGTGCAGGGTGTCATGAGCACGCCTCTTTTTTGGGGTGTCACCCATTATTCATGGTAACAGCACCACTCTCTGTGATTACTGCCCAGCCCATAAAATGGGGGCACTACGGTGTCATGTAATGAAAGGCCTGCAGCAGATATCTACAGTACATAACTCTCAACTTTCTGAGGTCGGAAGGAGGGACACCTATCAGCAAAAGTATGCAGGCATAGGACACACCCCTTGTCACGCTCCCCTTAAAGGAAAATTGTACAAAAAATAAGATTGTTTAACCACTTGCCGTCGCCGCACCGTCATAATACGTCCACAAGGTGGCTCTCCTAGGCGAGATCACGTATTATGACGTCCTACCTTTTAGCCGCCACTAGGGGCGCACGCGCGCCGCCGGAGGCGCGCGCACGCGCCCCCCGCTCGCCCCCGACTCCCGTGCGTGTGCCCGGCGGGCGCGATCGCCGCCGGGCACACGCGATCGCTCGGTACAGAGCGGGGAACGGGAGCTGTGTGTGTAAACACACAGCTCTCGTTCCTGTCAGCAGGGGAAATGCTTTTCTTCGGTTCATACACTGTATGAACCGAGGATCAGTGTTTCCCCTAGTGAGGCCACCCCCCCCCCCCACAGTAAGAACACACCCAGGCATACTTAACCCCTTCCCCGCCCCCTAGTGTTAACCCCTTCACTGCCAGTGGCATTTTTATAGTAATCTAATGACTTTTTATAGCACTGATCGCTATAAAAATGCCAATGGTCCCAAAAATGTGTCAAAAATGTCCGAAGTGTCCGCCATAATGTCGCAATACCGAAAAAAAAAATCGCTGATCGCCGCCATTACTAGTAAAAAAAATATTAATAAAAATGCCATAAAAATACCCCCTATTTTGTAAACGCTATAACTTTTGCGCAAACCAATCAATAAACGCTTATTGCGATTTTTTTTTACGAAAAATATGTAGAAGAATACGTATCGGCCTAAACTGAGGAAAAAAAAAGTTTTTTTATATATTTTTGGGGGATATTTATTACAGCAAAAAGTAAAAAATATTCATTTTTTTCAAAATTGTTGTTCTATTTTTGTTTATAGCGCAAAAAATAAAAACCGCAGAGGTGATCAAATACCACCAAAAGAAAGCTCTATTTGTGGGAAAAAAAGGACGCCAATTTTGTTTGGGAGCCACGTCGCACGACCGCGCAATTGTCTGTTAAAGCGACGCAGTCCCGAATCGCAAAAAGTACTCTGGTCTTTGGGCAGCAATATGGTCCGGGGGGTAAGTGGTTAAACCCACAAGTATTTTTTTACCACTACTAATTCTTTATATTGGCTTTTATAATTTACAAATGCAGCAATTTAGAAATCAGATGAAAAGTTTAGCGCTGGCAAACCCTTTTTGATAGATAAAAAGTGCATTTTATACACAACTATATGGATCAGATTAAAATGAGGGACACATGAGGAGGAATGAGGGACAGAGGGACATTGCTCCAAATCAGGGACAGTTGGAAGGTATTGATATCTAGAATAGATAAGTATTAAAAAAAAGGGGGAAGATCAGAGCTCCAAGTCAAGCTTTAAGTAAACACTGGCCCAGATTCAGGTAGATCCGCGCAATATTTGCGTGGGCAAAGGGCAACGATTTTTGCTCTGCGCCCACGCAAATATTTTGATTTGCCCGCGATTCACGGAGCAATAGCTCCGTAAATTGCGCGGGCGCTATGCTAATTAGCCCGGCGTAAGGGCGCCTAATGTAAATGATCCCGCCGGGGGCGGGAATCATTTAAATTAGGCGCGCTCCCGCGCCGAGCGAACAGCGCATGCTCCGTCGGGAAACTTTCCCGACGTGCATTGCGGCAAATAACGTCGCAAGGACGTCATTTGCTTCTAAGTGAACGTGAATGGCGTCCAGCGCCATTCACGAATCACTTACGTAAACGACGTGAAATTTAAATTTCACGAGCGGGAAGGGCGGCTATACTTTAGCATTGGCCTCCCCTGCTATTAGCAGGAGCAACCTTGCGCTAAAGTCGCCGTACAGAAACTCCGTACCTTGCGTGCGCAGGGCCCGCGCAACTTTTGTGAATCGGTGGTAGTATGCAATTTGCATACTATACGCCGATCACAATGGCCGCGCCCCCTAGCGGACAACGCAAGAATGCAGCCTGAGATATGAAGGCATAAGGAGGCTTATGTCTGTCATATCCTAGGCTGCAGTCCGCGTAGCGATGTTCCTGAATCAGGGGCATTCGCGGGAGCAAAACAGCTTGCGCGGCGCAATAGCTTCTTGAATCTGGGCCACTAACTGCATGTGTGTACTGAATGCTTTCACTTAAAGGATACGTTCACTTTTACCAAAAAAATAATAAATGCACATTGTTTTGCAGGTAAAGAAAATGTGCATTTGTATTTATTTGTGTTAGGGACCTGTAAAGCAGTGTTTCTCAACTCCAGTCCTCAAGGCACACCAACAGGTCATGTTTTCAGGATTTCCCTCAGTTGAAACGGCTGTGGTAGTTACTAAGGCAGTGAAACTGATCAAATCACCTGTGCAAAATAATGGAAAGCCTGAAAACATGACCTGTTGGGGCGCCTTGAGGACTGGAGTTGAGAAACACTGCTGTAAAGCATTGCAGAGCCTGGCACTGAGAGCTTTGTTCTGTTCTTTTCTTCAGAAGTTAACCCAGTGAGGGGTTGCACAAGTCTGTGGCAGAGACTATTGAGTGAATCCTAAGTTCATCAAGTCTGTGGCAGAGACTAATGAACAAATTCTACTACCTAGTCTGTGGCAGAGACTAGCTTTAGACCTAGCTTTGCACCGGCTGCTAGGACAGTGAGAGTGGGCCTATCCGGTGGTTGCTGAGTCCAGCTTGGAGACAGTTGTTCCTCTGAACCTAGGAAAATGTTCGTGATCTGCAAGTAAGATGCCTTAGTCCTTCCCATCCCTCTATCCCTCTGTTGGAAAGTTTGTTCAATAAAACCTTTGAAAGAGACTTTGGGCCAGATCCACATAGATCGGCACCGGCGCAGAGTATCTAAGATACGCTACGCCGCCGTAACTTACTTGGCTTTGTTTCAAATCCACAACGAATTTGCGCCGTAAGTTGCGACGGCGTAGTGAAACTCTGGCGGTGGAATTCAAATCGGCGATTAAGGGGCGTGATTCATTTAAATGAAGCGCGTCCCTGCGCCGAATGAACTGCGCATGCTCCGTTTAGAAATTTCCCGCCGTGCATTGCGCGAAATTACGTCGCAAGGACGTCATTTTTTAAACTTAGACGTGACTTACGTCCATCCTGATTCACGGACGACTTATGCAAAAAAAATAAAATCTAATTTCGACGCGGGAACGACGGCCATACTTAACATGGCAAGTCTAACTATACGCCGCAAAATACCAGCTTTAACTATACGCCGGAAAAAGCCGACTAGAGACGACGTAAGACAATGTGACGACCGTGCGTACGTTCGTGGATCGTCGGAAAAAGCTAATTTGCATACCCGACGCGGAAAACGACGCAAACTACACACAGCGGACGCCGAAGTATTGCATGTATGATCCGAAGGCGTACGAAGCCGTACGCCTGTCGGATCAAACCCAGATGCCGTCGTATCTTGGTTTGAGGATTCAAACTAAAGATACGACACGGGAAATTTGAAAGTACGCCGGCGTATCAGTAGATACGCCGGCGTACTCTCACTGTGGATCTGGCCCTTTGTGTTGGTGCAGACATTTCTTCAGGGTAACTCTTCAAGGAGAACCCCTGAGACGAATGCAAGGAACAGTAAGGTAACGGCAGGCCCAAATCTAAACCAGCAGCTCCTTTGGGGGTAGTGTTACAACAAGAATAAAAACAAAACAAAACAAAAATCCATTATACAGTGGGGATCGAAAGTTTGGGAACCCCAGGTAAAAATTTGTATTAATGTGCATAACGAAGCCAAGGAAAGATGGAAAAATCTCCAAAAGGCATCAAATTACAGATTAGACATTCTTATAATATGTAAAAAAAAGTTAGATTTTATTTCCATCATTTACACTTTCAGAATTACAGAAAACAAAAAAAATGCCGCCTGCAAAAGTTTGGGCACCCTGCAGAATTTATAGCATGCACTGCCCCCTTTGCAAAGCTGAGACCTGCCAGTGTCATGGATTGTTCCCAATCATCGTCTAGGAAGATCAGGTGATGTCAATCTCAAAGGTTTTAAATGCCCAGACTCACCTGACCCTCCCCCAACAATCAGTACCATGGGTTCTTCTAAGCAGTGGTCTAGAAAACTGAAACTGAAAATAGTTGACGCTCACAAAGCTGGAGAAAGCTATAAGAAGATAGCAAAGCGTTTTCAGATGTCAATAGCCTCTGTTCAGAATGTAATTAAGACATGGCAGTCATCAGGAACAGTGGAAGTTAAAGCAAGATCTGGAAGACCAAGAAAAATATCAGACAGAACAGCTCGCAGGATTGTGAGAAAAGCAATTCAAAACCCACATTTGACTGCACGATCCCTCCAGAAAGATCTGGCAGACACTGGAGTTGTGGTACACTATTCCACTATAAAGAGATACTTGTACAAATATGGTCTTCATGGAAGAGTCATCGGAAGAAAACCTCTTCTAAGTCCTCACCACAAAAATCAGCGTTTGAACTCTGCAAAAGATAGACAAGCCTGATGCATTTTGGAAACAAGTTCTGTGGACCGATGAGGTTAAAATTGAACTTTTTGGCCGGAATGAGCAAAGGTACGTTTGGAGAAGAAAGGGCACAGAATTTAATAAAAAGAACCTCTGTCCAACTGTGAAGCATGGGGGTGGATCAATCATGCTTTGGGGTTGTATTGCAGCCAGTGGCACAGGGAACATTTCAAAAGTAGAAGGAAAAATGGATTCAATAAAATTTCAGCAAATTTTGGTTGGTAACTTGATGCCATCTGTGAAAAAGCTGAAGTTAAAGAGAGGACGGCTTCTACAAATGGATAATGATCCTAAATACACCTCAAAATCCACGGGGGATTACATCAAGAGGCGTAAACTGAAGGTTTTGCCATGGCCTTCACAATCTCCTGACCTCAACATAATTGAAAATATATGGATAGACCTTAAAAGAGCAGTGTGTGACAGACAGCCCAGAGATCTCAAAGAACTGGAAGACTTGTGTAAGGAAGAATGGGCAAAGATACCTCAAACAAGAATTGAAAGGCTCTTGGCTGGTTACAAAAAGCGTTTACAAGCTGTGATACTTGCCAAAGGGGGCAGTACAAGATATTAACTCTGCAGGGTGCCCAAACTTTTGCAGACGCCATTTTTTTGTTTTCTGTAATTTTGAAAGTGTAAATGATGGAAATAAAATCTGGGGGCCAGATTCACAGAAGAAATACGCCGGAGTATCTACTGATACTCCGGCGTATTTTCAAATTTGCCGCGTCGTATCTTTAGTTTGAATCCTCAAACCAAGATACGACGGCTTCTGGCTTAGATCCGACAGGCGTACGGCTTAAATTGCATTGTTTATTGTGAAAATGACAGTTGCAGTTTGGGAGTTAACCACAGGGGGCGCTGTAGGAGTTAGGGTTCACCTAGTGTGTGTTTACAACTGTAGGGGGGTGTGGCTGTAGGACTGACATCATCGATCGAGTCTCCCTATAAAAGGGATCACTCGATCGATGCAGCGCCATAGTGAAGCACGGGGAAGCCGTGTTTACATACGGCTCTCCCCGTTCTTCAGCTCCGGGGAGCGATCGCGACGGAATAGCCGCGCCTTCGTCCCTGATCGCTCCCCGCGGGAATTCGACCGCCGCATGTAGCGGGGGGGGGGGGGTCGCGATCGGACCCCCCACCTGCTAGAAGGCAAGGACGTACATGTACGCCCATTTGCCTGTACGTGCCATTCTGTGGACGTACATTTAAATGCGGTGGTCGGGAAGTGGTTAAAGTAGTGCAGTGTCGAGTAGCAAAAATGCAGTGGTTATGAAGGGGGCAAACCTTCCGGAGCTTAAAGTGGAAGTAAACCCTTCTATCATTTTCATCCATGGAAGCTGCCATCTTGGCCTCTGTTTAATTTTCAACTGCCATGATGTTGCACATGTGATGAATTATTACACCAGCCATTGGATGGTTTGAGAGTTTGGTTGAGAGTGTCGGAGCAAGTGCCGGAAATGTAACTGCTTTTTGAAAATATTAAATCTGTGGGTTTACTTCCACTTTAATATGGGAGTAAACTTGTGTTGGTTGAGTTGCACCTATAAGTAAGCCTATAACAATAAGCCTATAATACGGCTTACACAGAGGTACAGTAAATATCTCCTAAACGTGCACTGTTGAGGAGATATTTACTTATAAACTGCACACCCGTGCCATCCAGAGCCCTGTGCCGTAAACAGTGACTTGCTGGGCATGCGTGGGAGTGACGTCATCATGGCTCGACCATTCATCCCGCCGAAGTCCGCGAACCCAGAAGGAAGACGTGAAAAGTGATAGTGCCGCTGGAGGGGTTTGCTTTCAGGTATATCTGCCATAATGTGCTAGAATGTGGTGCATACTAACCTATTATGGCTTAACCACTTAAGGACCACAAGAATTTCCCCCTTAAGAACCAGGCAATTTTTTGCGATACGGCACTGTGTTGCTTAAACTGACAATTGCGTACCCAAACAAAATTTAGTTCCTTTTTTTTCCACAAATAGAGCTTTCTTTTTGTGGTATGTGATCACCTCTGTGGTTTAATTTTTTTGCGCTATAGACAAAAAAAGAGGGACAATTTCGAATTTTTACTTTTTGCTTTAATAAATATACTCAAAAAAAAATGTAATTCTTCCTTCCTCAGTAAAAAATCCTAATAAGCATATATTGATGCGTAAAAGTTATAGGGCCAGATTCAGAGACATCTGCGGCGGCGTAAAGTATCGCATTTATGTTACACCGCCGCAAGTTTTACGGGCAAGTGCTTGATTCACAAAGCACTTGCCTGTAAATTTGCGGCGGCGTAGCGTAAATCCCTCCGGCGCAAGCCCGCCTAATTCAAATGGGGCGTGGATCATTTAAATTAGGCGCGTTCCCGCGCATGCTCCGTTTTGAAATTTCCCGCCGTGCTTTGCGCGAAATGACGTCGCACCGACGTCTTTTTTTGAACGTAGACGTAAGTTATGTCCTTTCCTATTAACGGACGACTTACGCAAAAAAAAATAAAAAAAATTTGACGCGGGAACGACGGCCATACTTTAACATGGCAAGTCTAACTTTAGACCACAAAATAGCAGCTTTAACTACACGCCGGGAAAAGCCGACTAGCGACGACGTAAGAGAATGCGACGGCCGCGCGTACCTTCGTGAATCGCCGGAAAAAGCTAATTAGCATACCCGACGCGGAAAATGACGCGAACTCCACCCAGCGGGTGCCGAAGTATTGCACCTACGATCCGAAGGTGTACGAAGCCGTACGCCTGTCGGATCGAAGCCAGAAGCTGTCGTATCTTGGTTTGAGGATACAAACTAAAGATACGACGCGGCAAATTTGAAAGTACGCCAGAGTATCAGTAGATACTCCGGCGTACTTCTTCTGTGAATCTGGCCCATAGTGTCTACAAAAATAGGAAAAAGATTTATGGCATTTTTAAAAAAATATTATAATTTTTTTTTGAATAGTAATGGCGATGATCTGCAATTTTTTGCGGGACTATGACATTGTTGGGACCATTGACATTTATACAGCGATCAGTGCTATAAAAATGCACTGATTACTGTGTAAATGTCACTGGTAGGGAAGGGGTTAACACTAGGGGGCGATCAAGGGGTTAACTGTGTTCCCTGCTAGGTGTTTCTAAATGTGATTTACTAGAGGAGAAGTCAGATCGCTGTTCCTACTTAGTAGGAACACACGATCTGTTTCTCCTCTCTTGACAGAATAGGGATATGTGTGTTTACACACACACACATATCCCTGTTCTGGCTCTCGGGCCCATGATCGCATGTGGCTGTCGGACATTGTGCCTCCTATGGCTCTTAAAGGAGCCGACGTACAGCTACGGCAATTCGTGGGAACATGCCAACCTGCCGCCATATAATGACGGCGGCTTTTCGGCAAGTGGTTAAACTGCCAAAAAAAAAATTATTTCTTTTTTGCTGCGGCTTACTACCGCTTTAAGTAGTAAAACCTGACAGTTCTAAACTTCCTAAACAGAAAAAAGGTTCCAGACTTTCCCTGCTCTACTTTTTATTGCTATTGGAAATATACCCACATTTTCTGTCTTGTGTCACTGTGACCAACCAGGACAGGGGCTTTTGGAGGGGACTGCAGGGTAGCCTTTTGTCTTCTGACTATGGGCCCTGGCTTTTGAGGGCGCTCTACTCATTTGTAGGTGTGTGCCTGGGGGACCTTTGGAGTGGTTTTGCTTCGGATTCAAGTTCATGTCTCCCCGAAACACACAGACTCTGGGAACCTAGGGCCTGGATACAGTTTTGAGGGCCTCTGTGCCCAAACCAGCAATGTAATCAGCTAAAAATAACCTGATGCTGGGTTCTCCTGCTATAATCTGTTTAAAGTATTATTTGTTAAGTGTCCTTGCCCTATTGTGTGCCTCCTAGGTGTGAATTCCCATTGTTAACTGAGCTGAGTCACCTATTGTTTCTGTCTGTTGGCTAATCCTTCTGGAGGTTCCTACATGATGGGCTTAGTCATGTATCTACTTTACTTCAATCTCCAACCATTGTGGGATGTTTATGTGTTTATACTTTGTGTATTCAGGGTTACAAGCTTGTTAACGGAATGTTTATGCACTCCCTGGCTAATCAAGACTTGTTTTTAATTAGCGTACTGTGGATGTTTATGTTGGCTGTTCCTTAGCTAATTGTCCAGGACAGTGGTCTCCAAACTGTGGCCAGCGGGCCAGATGCGGCCCTTTGCTTGCCTTTATCTGGCCCTCGGGACACTATTTCTCCTACTGGACACCAACGAAGAGGGACTATTCCTCCCAATGGTACCAATTAGGGATGAGCTTCGAGTTCGAGTCAAACTCATGTTCCACTCGAACATTGCCTTTTCGCCTGTTTGGCGAACAGCGAACAATTTTGGGTGTTCGCGGCAAATTCGAAAAGCCGCGGAACACCCTGTAAAAGTCTATGGGAGAAATCTAAAGTGCTAGTTTTAAAGACTTATATGCAAGTTATTGTCATAAAAAGTGTTTGGGGACCCGGGTCCTGCCCCCAGGGGACATGTATCAATGCAAAAAAAAAAGTTTTAAAATCGTCCGGTTTTTTTCCGGAAACAGTGATTTTAATAATGCTTAAAGTGAAACAATAAATACATTTTCCTGAATTTCAACCGCTATAAATATTATTATAGCATCGTTCTTTCTCAAGGAGCGCAAGTTGTTGTTTGTTTTGTTTTTTTGCACTAGATCTGCCAAGTGACACTTGTGGCCTTCAATATTAAGGGTTGTTCTATTAAAGAATATATGATAATGGGTATTGTTAATGTAATGGGTTGGCTTCCCACTTAACCACTTACCTCCTGAACACAGAACATTTACTGTGGGTGGGTGGCAGCTTCAGGCTAAGCTATGTACTGGTATGTCACTCAGGACATGCGCACTGGTGCGCCGCCTGGGACACAGTGGATCACAGTGCTTGCTGGACACAGCGGATTACGGTGCTTGGTGGCCATGGTGGATCAGGGTGCTTGGCGGACACAGCAGATCACGGTGCTTGGTGGACATGGCGCATCAGGGTGCTTGGCAGACACAACAGATTACGGTGCTTGGTGGACACAGTAGATCAGAGTGCTTGGTAGACACAGCGGATCAGGGTGCTTGGTGGACACAGTGGATCAGGGTGATGGTAGACACAGCAGAACACAGTGCTTTGTGGACAAAGCAGAACATGGTGCTTGGCGGACACAGCGGATCAGAGTGCTTGGTGGACAAAGCAGAACATGGTGCTTGGCGGACACAGCGGATCAGAGTGCTTGGTGGACACAGCAGAACACGGTGCTTTGTGGACAAAGCAGAACATGGTGCTTGGCGGACACATCTGATCAGGGTGCTTGGTGGACACAGCGGAACACAGTGCTTGCTGGAAACAGTGGATCACGATGCTTGGTGGACACAGGGGAACACCGTGCTTGATTGACACATCGGATCAAGGTGCCTCCTGAAGACGTAATCACGAAACGTACGTTGAGGCGGTACCTCGTCATGTTATCCACACAGCTTCCGGTCCTGTTGGTTGCTGCCCTGGAGCAGGTGGAGCGCACGCCATCCACGGAGGTGAACGCGATCACGGCACACACATCTCGGTTGACAAGCCAGCAGCCGGGTCAGGCACTTTTTAAATTTAAGTAGCCATTTGGCAATATTTTTTAACTTGCTCTTTTTAATAAACAATATTATGCTATGGATGTTCTACATTTTTATTGCATATCCGGAAAGGCACTTATTTTTTTTTTTTTAATAATGTCAACATTTTTATTTTTACTAAGGAAAATTTAACATTCTTTAGTTCCTAGTTGCAAGTCGAAGTTGTCACAGAGAGGTGTCAGTCTTCTTTCTGAGCGTCACATTGCGATGGTGGTCTACTGCCGCTGTGCACTTGCTCCGCCTCCTCGGGGGCCCGCCAGCTCCTGCGGCCATCTTTCTGAGAGCCAGTTGGGGTGACAGCTGGTGATCTCTGTGCCACCATCTCTCTCGTCTTCTCTGGGCTCCCCGCGGCACGCCCACCCTTCTGGTTGGGGGTTGGACTCGGTTTCCAGGACCCCACCTTCTGCGCCTTGCCAGTGATGGTGAGCCTCAGCCCGTTGGAGGCGCTGATGAGAGGGTCCGAATTTTCAACCCACTGTGTCAGGCGTTTCGATGCGTCTGCTGAGCGGGAGGTGAGGCTCAGTTTAGAAGGAGGGATCTTCAGAGGCATGTCCCATGTCCCCATGAACGTTCCCCATGGGCTGGTCTTGGCCCTGGGTACTCCGGAAAGCAGATGACCTCTGTCATTGGCGATAAACTGAGTGAAGCCTTCATAGGTGGAAGGATGCTGTTTGAAGGGTTTCGGGACGGTCCAGTTCTGCAGTTGCTGGGGGTGGAACGCGCTCTCGTACTGATTGGCACTGTAGTGTGTGGCCATGTTGCTCCCTTCTCCTCTTTCTGTTTACAAAGGAAAGGCACTTATGTAGAGGAAAGTGTACATATATCTCCAGCTAAACTTAATATGAGCAGGCACAATCCTGCATAACCGCTGATTAACTTTCTGTTTGGGTAAAGAAGTCATTTATTTTTGGTAAGCAGACTATATATTCAATCACTTTGGGTGGCTTATCACAGTCTGGTGAAGGATCACGTATAATCCATTTGAAGATAACATCACAGTAGAACGAATTCTGTTGTTGGATTTTCTATGGACTTTGAATATCACAATTTGTGTTATTATATAATTGGGACTCTATATATATATATATTCTTTCACAGTGTTGCACAGGTGTCCACTTTGAAGATTTTTTAGGTATACATTTGAGTGTGTATTGGTATAATAATCACTATTAATCACTAATCACTAATCATTATCACTACTTATCACTACTTATAGCGCCCCCCTATACTGGACACAGAGGATCACGGTGCTTGGTGGAAACAACGGATCACAGTGCTTGGTGGACACAGGGGATCACAGTGCTTGCTGGACACAGGGGATCACGGTGCTTTCTGGACACAGGGGATCACGGTGCTTGCTGGACACAACGGATCACGGTGCTTGCTGGACACAACGGATCACGGTGCTTGCTGGACACAAAGGATCACGGTGCTTGCTGGACACAACGGATCACGGTGCTTGCTGAACACAACGGATCATGGTGCTTGCTGGACACAGCATATCACGGTGCTTGCTGGACACAGCAGATCACGGTGCTTGCTGGACACAACGGATCACGGTGCTTGCTGAACACAACAGATCACGGTGCTTGCTGGACACAGAAAATCACGGTGCTTGCTGGACACAGCAGATCACGGTGCTTGCTGGACACAACAGATCACGGTGCTTGCTGGACACAACAGATCACGGTGCTTGCTGGACACAACGGATCACGGTGCTTGCTGGACACAACAGATCACGGTGCTTGCTGGACACAACGAATCACGGTGCTTGCTGAACACAACGGATCACGGTGCTTGCTGGACACAACGGATCACGGTGCTTGCTGGACACAGCAGATCACGGTGCTTGCTGGACACAACGGATCACGGTGCTTGCTGGACACAACGGATCACGGTGCTTGCTGGACACAGCAGATCACGGTGCTTGGTGGACATGGTGGATCAGGGTGCTTGGCGGACACAGCCGATCACGGTGCTTGGTGGACATGGCGGATCAGGGTGCTTGGCAGACACAGCAGATCACGGTGCTTGGTGAACACAGCAGATCACGGTGCTTGCTGGACACAACAGATTACGGTGCTTGGTGGACACAGTAGATCACGGTGCTTGGTGGACACAGCAGAATACGATGCTTGGTGGACAAAGAGGAACACTGTGCTTGGTGGACACAGCGGATCAGTTTGCTTGGTGGACACAGCGAATGAGGGTGCTTGGTGGACACAGCGAATCAGGGTGCTTGGTGGACACAGCGGAACACGGTGCTTGGTGGACACAGCGAAACACGGACCATTCTCCACTATGTCCACTAAGCACTGTGTTTACCAAGTACATGAACCGCTATGTCCACCAAGCACCGTGATCCTCTGTATCCACCAAGCACTGTGTTCCCCTGTGTCCACCAATTACTGTTTTCCCCTATGTCCACCAATTACTGTGATTCGCTGTGTCCACCAAGCGCCGTGATCCTCTGTATCCACCAAGCACTGTGTTCCCCTGTGTCCACCAATTACTGTTTTCCCCTATGTCCACCAATTACTGTGATTCGCTGTGTCCACCAAGCGCCGTGATCCTCTGTATCCACCAAGCACTGTGTTCCCCTGTGTCTGTGATTCGCTGTGATGTTACTGTGATGCGCTGTGTCCCCCAAGCACAGTGACCCCCATAACACCAGATCAAAATAATATTGATCTGATTGTGAAAGAAAATTACAATGAAGCTTTCTTAAAGTGGTAATAAACCACAGCTGAAGAAAAAAAATACAAATAATTATCCTGCAAGGCAATGTCATAATGTGCTGTATGCAATGCACTCTATCGCCTAAAGAGTGCAAGCTTAGGAGATATTCACAGTATCTACAGGTAAGCCTTATTATAGGATTACCTGTAGGTATAAGTGGTAAAACAGAGCTTTCTAACAATAGTTTACAAAAGATAGTAAAAAATGAATCAACTAAAAAGAAACAAAAACTTTACATTAAAGAATCTATAGAGAAAATACTGTATAAAATGTAATGTAAGCAATAAAAACCTAGCTAATTTACATATTTTGACGCGTAAATCAGCTTACACGCCCCTAGCGGCCAGCGGAAAATTGCAGTTACGATCCGACGGCGTAAGAGACTTACGCCTGTCGGATCTAATTAATATCTATGCGTAACTGATTCTAAGAATCAGGCGCATAGATACGACGGCTCGGATTAGGACTTGCGACGGCGTACATGGCGCTGCGCCGTCGTAAGTCCTCTGAGAATCCGGGCCTATATACATAGTCCACTACCAAAACATTTTTAGAAAACTATTTACATAAAGCAGCAGAGAGGGCCTAAGAGGCACAACCCGTCACCTATGTACGCAGCCATTTATAAAAAATTACTCAAAAAATAATAATCTAGGGTGATAAGAGACAGACAGCCACACCCAGGAAAGAGACTCCTGGCAGTCAGGGAGGCCTGAAACCCCTCCATGCCTTCAACCAAGCCCCCTGACCCCGCTTGTCTCCCTCAAGCTCCCGAATCTTCCCCACCTCATGCACAATGTCATACACCACCACCTTAACAGGAAGGATTTTTGCCGAATGCTGACCTGACACTGTGCGTTCCAGGTGAAATAACGGACCACTAGGCTAACTAAAAAAGTGTATCCAAACAAAAACCTCCACCGGTACTGAAAGCTCCGTACACCCACTCAGCATAACCCAGCCTGGAGAGGAAAGGAACACCGAGCGCCCGCCCCACCTGTTTGTACACCTCTATGTTAAAAGGGCAATGAAGCAGAAAATGGTCCATAGTCTCCTCCTCATCTGCACACTCCTCCCGAGGACAGCTACGATCCATCCCACTGCGGAATTTCAAATTGCCCCGAACATAGAGCCTCCCATGGAAGCACAACCAGGCCAGATCCCTAAATTTAGGGGGTATTCTATACCAATTAATCTCCTAAGGTGACCAGATTTTTCAAATGAAATCCTGGGACATATTTTTTCTTTACTAGTAATGGCAGCAATCAGCGACTCTCTGCCCGTCACCGCCCGCCTCACAGCCTCTCAAGTCTTACTCTTTGGGCCCCGGCTGCTACTGGATGGGGAGCGGAGGAAGATCACTCCGCCAGGGAAGGCAAGGAGATAGGCAAGTGGCTGGCCAGGATTTGAGTCAAGGCAGAAGAACATGTAAGCGGAGCTGAATGGGCATGCGCCCGAAACTGAAGAAATATTCCCTCCGCTCCGACCAGCACATGATCATCAGAAAGGGGCACAGATAATGCGAAAAATACACCCCCCTATCCTAGAAGGCACGGCGGAGCGGGGGGGTGTAATTCTATTTTTTTAATTTTAATTCTGCACTGACTGTCTTTGAAATTGCCCCTGCCCCCTATTAAATCCAATCTGGGAACAAAACCAGGGACAGACTTGGTCCGGGGACAGTGTCCTCAATCAGGGGACTGTCCCCTGAAACTGGGGATGTCTGGTAGGAGGCCGTACTAAGGAGGTAGGAGGCTCTGCTAAGGAGGTAGGAGGCTGTGCTAAGGAATCAGCAATTCTGGAGTTATCAAATTTTTTAGCAAGTTCCGAGGCACATTGCAAGTGAATAATAAATATTTTATGGAAAGGAAAAACTCTGAAAGTAAGCATTTAAAATACTAGATTTTTCTGTGTTTTACCTGCATTTTTTTTTTAGTCGGTGACGGGGTCTCTTGAGTCTTAAGAGTAGCATCGGCCCTTCCTAATATCCTAGGACATGTTCCCCTGATTGTCCAGCAGAGGGCTTCTGTTATCAGCCGTCTGATTAAATGACGGAACGGAGAGAGCAGAATCTAAGCGTTCCTCAATGTGAAACATAATGCATCACACAAGCCCCTGGAGCATCACACTCCATAATCAGTATTTTGCATTCACACAGAAGCCGAAACTGCTTGTGTTTCTGAAATGATATATTAAATGGATGTAATGTCGGATAACTGGGAAATATAATACGTTATTCCGGCGCAGAACGCCACACTAGGGGGTCTTTAGGAAATGTTTACTAACAGCGCAGTAAAAACCCAGGCATGGCGTTCTCTTGCTGCATAGCGGAGAATCGGAAAAGCAAATAATTAAAGTCCCCCGTAGACGAGGAATGATTGTCGCCTGGATGATTTGGGGCTTAATTGGGTGATGATCCTCCCGTCTATGGACTGCACTAACCACCCTGGCCGGCTGATCCAATGAGTGAGGCCTCTATACATTTTTGGCCTATTAACGGGCATCTGTGGTTGCGTTCTACCCATCTGCATTAATATGAGTATGCACAAAGGCGTACATGTCTTGCTTCATCAAGGTAATCTTTATTAAGGCAGAACATTGGCTTAGTGGTTAACACTCCTGCCTTGCAGGCAATGAGGTTCTCAGTTTGAATCTTGGCAAGGGCACCACTATCTGCATGGAGTATGCACACTCTAAAGACATGCTGGTAGGATAATTGGCCCCTACCATGTGTGGTTACAAATTGGCTATGCACATGCCTTGTCATATTCTTCATGACAGTCCTAAGCTGAGCAATGTGGAACGTTGAGAAAAGACCTTGGGCCAGACCCAGAGAGAATTGGATCCGTGCAGCGTATCAGAGATACGCTACGCCGCCGTACCTTACCTGGCGGCATTTCGAATCCTCAACGATTTCGCGCCGTAAGTTACGGCGGCGTAGTGTATTTCTGGCGGCGGAATTCAAATCGGCGATCAGGGGGCGGGTTTCATTTAAATGAAGCGCGTCCCCGCGCCGAATGAACTGCGCATGCGTCGTCCAGAAATTTTCTGCGGTGCTTTGCGCGAAATGACGACGCAACAACGTCATTGTTTGAACTTAGACGTGAGTTACGTCCATGCCTATTTACGGACGATTTACGCAAAAAAAAAAAATTCTAATTTTGACGCGGGAACGACGGCCATACTTAACATGGCAAGTCTATCTATACGCCGCAAAATACCAGCTTTAACTATATGCCGGAAAAAGTCGACTACAGACGACGTTAGAAAATGCGACGGGCGCGCGTACGTTTGTGGATCGTCGTAAATCGCTAATTTGCATACCCGACGCAGAAAACGACGCAAACTCCACCCAGCAGACGCCAAAGTATTTCATGTAAGATCCGAAGGCGTACGAAGCCGTACGCCTGTCGGATCGAACCCAGATGCCGTCGTATCTTGGTTTGAGGAATAAAACTAAAGATACGACGCCGGTAATTTGAAAGTACGCCGGCCTATCAGTAGATACGCCGGCGTACTTGCTCTCTGGATCTGGCCCCTTGTCACTAGAGATGAGCTTGGGTTCAGGTTGAACCCAGAAGGACGCTATCAAGCCTTTCCTGCGTAGCCTCTCTTGTTCCATCTCTCATGCTGCTTCCATCTGATTCTGTCTCCTCCTAGTCCCTGTTTTTTTTTTTTTACTAGGGACTCGGCCAAGCACATCGGGATCCTACGGGGTAAATGACCGCGCTATACAGAACCGGACTTTGGGGTGTGCGAGCTGTATAGGGCGCCATGGGCAACAGGGGCGCCGTGCGGCCATCCAGAGGCGTACTAAGGGGGGGCGAGCCGCCCCCGGGTACCACACACTGGGGGTGTGTCAGACCGGAAACCCCCCTCCACGATTGTATTACACCCGCGGGTTTAGGCAGCGGCACACTGGCACAGGCAGGGAGACGCGAGCTAGCTACAGTGGCGAGGGGGAGGAGGTGCAGGGGGGGGTGCAGGGAGACACTGCTGCACCTACCACGCCCTCCTCTTGCGGCCACGGGCTGCCTGTCTGTGTGTTTCCGGATGTCACACAGGCACAGCCGAGTGAAGCCGCCTCCCCCTCCTCTCTGTTTATGTGTAAACAGGGGGAGGGGACCTGCTGTGCATGTGCCGCCGCACTGATCTGAGGTACTGAAGGGGGGGCTGCACTGAATGAGGGGGCTACACTGAAGGGGGGCTGCACTGAACGAGGGGGGCTACACTGAAGGGGGGGCTGCACTGAATGAGGGGGCTACACTGAAGGGGGGGCTGCACTGAAAGGGGGGGCTACACTGAATGGGGGGGCTGCACTGAACGAGGGGGGCTGCACTGAACGGGGGGAGGCAACACTGAACGGGGGGCTACTCTGAAGGGGGGCTACTCTGAAGGGGGGCTACACTGAAGGGGGTCTGTGTACCATGCAGGGGGTCCAGAGCTGCAGGGTTCTGTGTAATGTAAAGGGGTCCATAGATGCAGGGTGCTGTGTAATGTAAAGGGGTGCAGGGGGTTGTGTAATGTAAAGGGGTCCAGAGATGCAGGGTGCTGTGTAATGTAAAGGGGTGCAGGGGGCTGTGTAATGTAAAGGGGTCCAGAGATGCAGGGTGCTGTGTAATGTAAAGGGGTGCAGGGGGCTGTGTAATGTAAAGGGGTCCAGAGATGCAGGGTTCTGTGTAATGTAAAGGGGTCCAGAGATGCAGGGTGCTGTGTAATGTAAAGGGGTGCAGGGGGTTGTGTAATGTAAAGGGGTCCAGAGATGCAGGGTGCTGTGTAATGTAAAGGGGTCCAGAGATGCAGGGTGCTGTTTAATGTAAAGGGGTGCAGGGGGCTGTGTAATGTAAAAGGGTCCAGAGATGCAGGGTGCTGTGTAATTTAAAGGGGTGCAGGGTGCTGTGTAATGTAAAGGGGTCCAGAGATGCAGGGTGCTGTGTAATGTAAAGGGGTGCAAGGGGTTGTGTAATGTAAAGGGGTCCAGAGATCCAGGGTGCTGTGTAATGTAAAGGGGTGCAGGGGGTTGTGTAATGTAAAGGGGTCCAGGGATGCAGGGTGCTGTGTAATGTAAAGGGGTGCAGGGGACTGTGTAATGTAAAGGGGTCCAGAGATGCAGGGTGCTGTGTAAGGTAAAGGGGTGCAGGGGGCTGTGTAATGTAAAGGGGTTCAGAGATGCAGGGTCCTGTGTAATGTAAAGGGGTCCAGAGATGCAGGGTGCTGTGTAATGTAAAGTGATGCAGGGTTCTGTGTAATGTAAAGGGGTGCAGGGTGCTGTGTAATGTAAAGGGGTCCAGAGATGCAGGGTGCTGTGTAATGTAAAGGGGTCCAGTGATGCAGGGTGCTGTGTAATGTAAAGGGGTGCAGGGGGTTGTATAATGTAAAGGGGTCCAGGGATGCAGGGTGCTGTGTAATGTAAAGATGTGCAGGGGGCTGGGTAATATGTAAAGGGGTCCAGAGATGCAGGGTGCTGTGTAATGTAAAGGGGTCCAGAGATGCAGGGTGCTGTGTAATGTAAAGGGGTGCATGGGGCTGTGTAATGTAAAGGGGTGCAGGGGGCTGTGTAATTTAAAGGGGTCCAGAGATGCAGGGGGCTGTGTAATTTAAAGGGGTCCAGAGATGCAGGGTGTGTGTAATGTAAAGGGGTCCAGAGATGCAGGGTGCTGTGTAATGTAAAGTTAAATTAAAACAAATTATTTGTTACAAATATTTTTTCCTCTTTGTGTATGTTTAGGTGACCAGAAAGGAGATTTAAGTGACTTTTAACGTGGCATGGTTGTTGGTGCACCGTAAAAGTCCTATTAGGTGGATTCACGTAGGGCGGCGTATTTTTGAGCTGGCGTAGCATATCGTCTTTACGCTACGCCGCCGTAAGTCAGAGAGGCAAGTGCTGTATTCACAAAGCACTTGCCTCCTAAGTTACGGCGGCGTAGCGTAAATGGGCCGGCGTAAGCGCGCCTAATTCAAATTGTGAAGAGGTGGGCGTGTTTTACGTAAATAAACCATGACCCGACGTAATTGACGTTTTTAACGAACGGCGCATGCGCCGTCCGTGGACATATCCCAGTGTGCATTGCTCCAAAGTACGCCACAAGGACTTATTGGTTTCAACGTGAACGTAAATGACGTCCAGCCCCGTTCACGGACGACTTACGCAAACAACGTAAAATTTTCAAAATTCGACGCTGGAACGACGTCCATACTTAACATTGGCTAGGCCAGCTATTTGTTCGATTAAGGCCCCGTACACACGACCAAACATGCATGCTGAAACTGGTCCGCGGGCCAGTTTCAGCATACATGTTCGGTCGTGTGTGGGCGCGAGCTGGCCGAATTCCAGCAAACATTTGCCCGCCGGGCCTTTTCCCAGCAGACAAATATTCCTGGACGTGTTTTAAAACCGTCCGCTGCAATCCTGCCCGCTCGGACATGTACGGTCGTCAGTACAGACCTACCGTACATGTCCAGGTGCCCGCCGTCCCTCGCATGCGTCGAATGACTTTGACGCATGCGTGGAAGCCTTTAAATGGCAGGCCCGCCCACGTCTCCGCGTCATCGCCGCGTCATCGTCGCGGCGACGACGCGAACACGCCCCGCGTATTGTTTACGCGCGGACTTCTGTACGATGGTGTGTACAACCATCGTACAGAAGCCCTCTGGCAGACATGTACGGTGAAAACGGTCCGACGGACCGCTTTCACCGTACATGTTTGTTCGTGTGTACCCGGCCTAACTTTACACCTGAAAACGCCTTACGTAAACGGCGTATATTTACTGTGATGGGCAAGCGTACGTTCGTGAATAGGCGTATCTCGCTGATTTACGCATTCTAGGCGTAAATCAGCGTTCACGCCCCTAGCGGCCGGCGGAACTAGACAGCTAAGATACGACGGCGCAGGCAGTCGTATCTTAGCTACATTTAAGTGTATCTCAATTTGAGAATACACTTAAATGTACGACGGCTTAGATTCAGAGTTACGACGGCGTATCTACTGATACGCCAGCTTAACTCTTTGTGAATCTAGCTATATACCTCCAACCAAATCCATTTTCTAGTTTCTAGGGATGTTGGTGCCATATTTATCTAAATACATTTCTTTGCTGATCTCTGCCACATTCTTGCACATATAAAGGGATACCTGCAACATCATTGACCTAATTTTGCCACGTGGCCTTATTAGGTCAATCTCATTGGCCTAATGTAGTCATATTAGGTTGATAATGTCAGAATAATCCCCAGTACATGCCACGGAGAGGCAGATGACTGGGCCGTCACTGACAGCTAATTTTTGGGGCTCAGCCGAGCTTGGGTTCTGGACTGAACCCAATTTTCTTTTTCTTTTTATTAAAGTGTATTTTTTTGTGCGTGTACTCGAGAGAGGAGCCGGACTGCAGGAGTTGGGAGTAGGCAGGCCTCCCCCAGAGGCAATCTGCCACCTTTCTCCATGCCCCGGGTGGCAATGGTGGGTGTGTGAGGGGGTTCTCCCACACAGCCCGCCCAACCTGCTCTGCTTTGAAGCCCAAGGGGGCAGAGGGACTCCCTATAAGGGAGTGAGAGGATCTAGCCCGCTCAACCAGCCCCGTTAGACCTTCGCCACTCTTTTTAGAGACCGCGTGGTCAAAGTGCGTGCATGTTAACCCAATTTCGAGTGCGTGTAAGTGTGGTGGTTTTTGTGGGAGGGGGTGGGCGTACTAAGCGCAGGCTTACCTCACATAGCACACCCACTGGGAGCCGAACTCAATTCACATGTAGCTGAGACCGGGATCCCTAGCTGCAGAGGTGAATGGCTTGTCAGCGCAGTGCCAATCGCATTGAGCCACCGCAGCTCCCCTGGACTGAACCCAATTCATGCTGGCTGGTGACCTATAAAAAATTGCCAAGAAAATGTTGCTTATCTGATTATTCTCATGCTTATCAGATATGGTGCCTAGAGAGCTCGCCGAAGGTCAGATACAACTGAACAGATACATACAAACCTTAAAGAAGAAAAGAGCTATTTGGGTTTTTGAGGCTGCATATGATAAATTAATACAAACATAAAAACAATAGGTACAAAACGAGGCAGTGCGGCCTACAATGCAGGAAATATAAGAGATCACGGCTTACAATCCACTTATTACATAAGCAATTGAGGTAGACCTCCAACTCAACCTTGAAGTTCTGTACATAGTTTTTGTATTGTGCAATATTGCTACTTGAGTAAAAATGCATTAACAGCGCCATTGTATGTAAGATAAACTTTAAGTAAAGGATTGTATAAATCACGAAGGTTAACCATGGTTCGTGTGAACTTCGACTTGAAGGTAATTATACTTGCAAAACAACCATCTTCCTAATGACCAAGGTCTCTCAAGAACTAATGTAGGAGATGCAAGGGTAGGGTCCCATCAACCACCCCACCCTCAATCTTCTTACATTTTAACCACTTAAGACCCGGACCTTTAGGCTGCATTCACATCTAGGCGGACGAAATTGCGGCGTTTTGTCGCCGCAAATTGCGGTAAAAATAGCAGCGTTTTGTACCGCGATTTGCGGCGACAAAACGCCGGTATTGTCCGCCTAGATGTGCCCCAAGATGACCCCCTCTATGGAGATGATTCCCATCTCCTAGCCGAACGCTCGAAGACGCCTGAAAAAAAGGTCCGGGACCTTTTTTCACGCGGCAGGCGACAGGCGTCCGGCGTTCAGCGTGGAGATGTGAACCATCTCCATAGAGGGACATCTGTTTTCAGCCCTCTGGCGGCAGCGGCGTAGCGCTACAGGCGTAAAAACGCCTAGGTGTGAATGGGGGCTTAGGCAGCTAAAGGACCCGGCCAGTTTTTGCGATTCGGCACTGCGTTGCTTTAACTGACAATTGCGCGGTCGTGCGATGTGGCTCCCAAACAAAATTGGCGTCCTTTTTTTCCCACAAATAGAGCTTTCTTTTAGTGGTATTTGATCACCTCTGCGGTTTTTATTTTTTGCGCTATAAACAAAAATAGAGCGACAATTTTGAAAAAAAAATCAATATGTTTTACCTTTTGCTGTAATAAATATCCCCACAAAAGATATAAAAAAACATATTTTTTTCTCATTTTAGGCCGATACGTATTCTTCTACCTATTTTTGGTAAAAAAATCGCAATAAGCGTTTATCGATTGGTTTGCCCAAAATTTATAGTGTTTACAAAATAGGAGATAGTTTTATTGCATTTTTATTAATATTTATTTTTTTACTACTAATGGCGGCGATCAGCGATTTTTTTCATGACTGCGACATTATGGCTGAGACACATCGGACAATTTTGACACATTTTTGGGACCATTGTCATTTTCACAGCAAAAAATGCTATAAAAATGCATTGTTTACTGTGAAAATGACAATTGCAGTTTGAGTGGTAAGTGTATCACTTTTATAGGGTTAACTCCCTTTCTTTCTTTTTTTCCCCCATAGATATCCGCATATCCAAATACGATTATATAGTAAAAAAAGACGGCCATGTTTGCGGCAAACGTTCAGCGCCAATCAGTCGTGAATGCGAAGTTCATTCTGATCGGTAAGTTGATCCCTTTTCTAGGGCTATCTCCCTTTCTTTTTGTTCCTCTTTTCGTTTTTTTTTAAGTCGATATCTACAAAATCAAATACGTTAAAATAGCTTAAAAGAAAACAACGGCCACGTTTGCGTTGAGCGTTCAGCTCCAATCATTTGTTAATGCGAAGTTCATTCTACATGGTAAGTGGATCCCTTTTATAGGGTTAACTCTCTTTCTTTTTTTCTTTTTTTTTTCATAGATTTATGCATATTAAATACGATTATATAGTTAAAAAAACAACGGCCATGTTTGTGGCGAGCGTTCAGCGCCAATCATTCGTGAATGTGAAGTTTATTCTGAGCGGTAAATGAATCCCTTTTTATAGGGTTAACTCCCTTTCTTTCTTTTTTTTTCCCCCCATAGATATCTGCATATCCAAATACGATTATATAGTTAAAAAAAGACGGCCACGTTTGCGGTGAGCGTTCAGCGCCAATAAGTCGTGAATGCGAAGTTCATTCTGAGCGGTAAATGGATCCCTTTTATAGGGTTAACTCCCTTTCTTTCTTTTTTTCCCCCACAGATATCCGCATATACAAATACGATTATATAGTTAAGAAACAACGACCACGTTTGCGGCGAGCGTCCAGCGCCAATCAGTCATGAATGCGAAGTTCATTCTGAGCGGTAAGTAGATCCCTTTTATAGGGTTAACTCCCTTTCTTTCTTTTTTTCCCCCATAGATATCTGCATATCCAAATACTATTATGGTATATAGTTAAAAAACAACGGCCACGTTTGCGGCGAACGTCCAGTGCCAATAAGTCGTGAATGCGAAGTTCATTCTGAGCAGTAAGTGGATCCCTTTAATAGGGCTAACTCCCTTTCTTTGTGTTCCTCTTTTTTTGTTTTTGTTTTTAAGTAGATATCTACAAAATCAAATACGTTAAAATAGCTTAAAAGAAAACAACGGCCACGTTTGCGGCGAGCGTTTAGCGCCAATCAGTCGTGAATGTGAAGTTCATTCTGAGCGGTAAATTGATCCCTTTTATAGAGTTAACTCCCTTTCTTTCTTTTTTTCCCCCCATAGATATCTGCATATACAAATACGATTACGGTATATAGTTGAAAAACAACGGCCATGTTTACGGCGAACGTCCAGAGCCAATCATTCGTAAATGTGAAGTTCATTCTCAGCGGTAAATGGATCCCTTTTATAGGGTTAACTCCCTTCTTTTTTCTTTTTTTCATAGATTTATGCATATTAAATACGATTATATAGTTAAGAAACATCGGCCACATTTGCGGCGAACGTCCAGCGCCAATCAGTCGTGAATGCAAAGTTCATTCTGAGCAGTAAGTGGATCACTTTTATAGGGCTATCTCCCTTTCTTTTTGTTCCTCTTTTTTTATTTTTGTTTTTAAGTAGATATCTACAAAATCAAATACGTTAAAATAGCTTAAAAGAAAACAACGGCCATGTTTGCGCTGAGCGTTCAGTGCCAATCAGTCGTTAATGCAAAGTTAATTCTACATGGTAAGTGGATCCCTTTTATAGGGTTAACTCCCTTTCTTTTTTCTTTTTTTTTTCATAAATTTATGCATATTAAATACGATTATATAGTTAAAAAAACAACGGCCATGTTTGCGGTGAGCGTTCAGCGCCAATCATTCGTGAATGCAAAGTTCATTCTGAGTGGTAAGTGGATCACTTTTATAGGGTTAACTCCCTTTCTTTCTTTTTTTCCCCCATAGATATCTGCATATCCAAATACGATTATATAGTTAAAAAAAGACGGCCACGTTTGCGGCAAACGTTCAGCGCCAATTAGTCGTGAATGCGAAGTTCATTCTGAGCGGTAAATTGATCCCTTTTATAGGGTTAACTCCCTTTCTTTCTTTTTTTCCCCCATAGATATCTGCATATCCAAATACGATTATATAGTTAAAAAAAGACGGCCACGTTTGCGGCAAACGTTCAGCGCCAATTAGTCGTGAATGCGAAGTTCATTCTGAGCGGTAAATTGATCCCTTTTATAGGGTTAACTCCCTTTCCTTTTTCTTTTTTTTTCCATAGATTTATGCATATTAAATACGATTATATAGTTAAAAAAACAACGGCCACGTTTGCGGCGAGCGTTCAGCGCCAATTAGTCGTGAATGCAAAGTTCATTCTGAGCGGTAAATGGATCCCTTTTATAGAGTTAACTCCCTTTCTTTCTTTTTTTCCCCCATAGATATCTGCATTTCCAAATACGATTATATAGTTAAAAAAATACGGCCACGTTTGCGGCAAACGTTCAGCGCCAATTAGTCGTGAATGCGAAGTTCATTCTGAGCGGTAAGTGGATCCCTTTTCTAGGGCTATCTCCCCTTCTCCCCCCCCCCCCCCCCACAGATATCTGCATATACAAATACGATTATATAGTTAAAAAACAACGGCCACGTTTGCCGCGAACGTCCAGCGCCAATCATTCGTAAATGTGAAGTTCATTCTGAGCAGTAAGTGGATCCCTTTAATAGGGCTGACTCCCTTTCTTTTTGTTCCTCTTTTTTTGTTTTTGTTTTTGTTTTTAAGTAGATATCTACAAAATCAAATACGTTAAAATAGCTTAAAAGAAAACAACGGCCACGTTTGCAGTGAGCGTTCTGCGCCAATTAGTCGTGAATGCGAAGTTCATTCTGAGTGGTAAGTGGATGCCTTTTATAGGGTTACATGTTTTCTTTTTTTTTTTCCATAGATATCCGCATATCCAAACACGATTATATAGTTAAAAAAAAGACGGCCAGGTTTGCGGCGAGAGTTCAGCGCCAATCAGTCGTGAATGCGAAGTTCATTCTGAGCGGTAAGTGGATCCCTTTTCTAGGGCTATCTCCCTTTCTTTTTGTTCCTCTTTTTGTTTTTTTGTTTTTTTAAGTCGATATCTACAAAATCAAATACGTTAAAATAGCTTAAAAGAAAACAACGGCCACGTTTGCGGCGAGCGTTTAGCGCCAATCAGTCGTTAATGCAAAGTTCATTCTACATGGTAAGTGGATCCCTTTTATAGGGTTAACTCCCTTTCTTTTTTTTTCATAGATTTATGCATATTAAATACGATTATATAGTTAAAAAAACAACGGCCATGTTTGCGGCCAGCGTTCAGCACCAATCATTCGTGAATGCGAAGTTCATTCTACATGGTAAGTGGATCCCTTTTATAGGGTTAACTCCCTTTCTTTTTTCTTCATAGATATATGCATATCCAAATACGATTATATAGTTAAAAAAAGACGGCCACGTTTGCGGCGCCAATCAGTCGTGAATGCGAAGTTCATTCTACATGGTAAGTGGATCCCTTTTATAGGGTTAACTCCCTTTCCTTTTTTTTTCATAGATTTATGCATATACAAATACGATTATATAGTTAAGAAACAACGGCCATGTTTGCGGCGAGCGTCCAGCGCCAATTAGTCGTGAATGCGAAGTTCATTCTACATGGTAAGTGGATCCCTTTTATAGGGTTAACTCCCTTTCTTTTTCTTTCACATAGATTTCTGCATATTAAATACGATTATATAGTTTCAAACCGGCGAACATTCAGCGTCAATCGGTCATGCACGCAAAGTTGATTTTGCTCGGTAAGCAGATCTCTTTTATTTGATTTGTTTGGTTTTCTGTGCGCAGACAATGACATTGTAGATTCTTTTTGGTGACACAAACTTGTTGAGGCAGGCAGGCAGCCTTGGAGCCCCTCCAGCCTCTCTCTAAGCATGTATGTAGCATACAGTAAATATAGTAAAGGGAGAAACGGCAGAGACGGGAACGCTCAACCTGTGGGGTGGGTTTCAGCTCCGGAGAGGAGAGCCGAGCATGGCTGAGGGATGGAGAGAATCAGCCAGCCTCTCCCCCCTCCCTTCCCTCCTCCAGTGGTACTGCCTGCCTTTGAATGCATGTGTGCCTGTCATTCGCAGGCATTGCAGGATTGGTTCCCTTTTCCCATTCATGTCACCTGTGTGTGCTTCAGCTGATATGGACATTTGTATCGGGAAGAAGAGGAAAATCAAGCAGGATACGGAGCTCTGTGGATAACAAGCCTCCTCCATCCTTCTGGGTTGGTCTACAAAAGAGGGATACACTGTATCTTAAGGAAACCAGGACATTGCCGCTGTGTGTCTTTGCAGAGAGCGAGAGAGAGAGAGAACGAGAGATAGAGAGAGAGAACGAGAGATAGAGAGAGAGAGGCTTCACTTAACCAGTTTTGGATTCAACGGGAGAGCACGGCGTGAGAGCCCCAACGAATACGGTAAGTGCTTGCTGCAAAGAGAGTCGCTTCCGTCGCTTTCATCCTCTTGACGGCGTAGCAGCCAGTCTCCGTCTGTGAATCCAGCAAAGCCGCAAGATGTGGAAGGGCAAGCTTGCGAAAAAAAAATAAAAAAAAGCTGAAGGTGCCCACAGACACGAGAAGGCGGTCATCTGATCCTGACGACTGCGGTCGTAACGAGAGAGAGAGGGGCGATAACGTCTAGTCGGCAGCGTGCGACCTCGCCAGGCGACAGCCCCCACCCCCCCTCTTCTTTCCGTTTCCACCAACCCTGGACGGCCGACCTTGGGGAAAAGAATCGATGGTCCCAAAGCGGTTTTTAAATATCCATGTCTGGCAATTCCCAAATTCCCAATGGTATTTGTTTTTTTTGGGATCTTCCATATTGACCTCCCAAGTAGATTTCCCTTGGCGACGGTAAATGCCCCCCTGAGATAAAGCCAGCGCATTTAACTTGCCCGGCTGAAACGGGCATGCATGCTCATGTGGTGGCGGCTCTATACGGTGGATCGTCCGGTTGCCGTCTTGTGTCTGTGGGCAGCTTCGGTTAAGGGGCCAACTAGCTCAACCGATTGATGTGGACGGTAAATGCCCCCCCCCCTCCGAGATAAGGCCAGCGCATTTAACTTGCCCACTCGGCTGAAATGGGCATGCATGTTCATGTGGTGGCCACTCTATAGGGTGGATCGTCCAGTTGCAGTCTTGTGTCTGTGGGCAGCTTCGGTTAAGGGGCCAACTAGCTCAACCGATTGATGTGGACGGTAAATGCCCCCCCCCCGTCCGAGATAAGGCCAGCGGATTTAACTTGCCCACTCGGCTGAAACGGGCATGCATGTTCATGTGGTGGCCACTCTATAGGGTGGATCGTCCAGTTGCCGTCTTGTGTCTGTAGGCAGCTTCGGTTGAGGCGCCAACTAGCTCAACCGATTGGTGGGGTTGGGTTCAACCATCGTTAAAGACAACCTCTATGACCGAGCTACAGATCGTTCCTTGTGGGAAAGGAGCAATCGTTTTGCAGCACGTGTGTGGCTCTGCTCGTGTTGCGGTGGCAACGGGCAATCGTTTTCAGAAGATTGCTTAGATTCGTGGCCAGCCTATTGGGTTTCTATCTGGCTGCTTGGGTGTACCGAGACACGGTAGAGACCCACTGCATGGTGTAAAAACAGGACAGTGCTTGCATTTTGGGAGAAAATTGCCTGCTGGGATATCAATATATTTTCTGCTTCCTTGGACTTGTCTGTGTTGCTGTGTGGATCTGTGTGTGCTGTGGCTCTACCAGATTGTTCTAAGCCTAACGTTGACAAGTACCCTAATTTTTCATTGTCCCGTGTACGTCTTAGACACAATTTATGGTCATGTGCGGGTTCCTTGCCATTTTACTTCCTCTCCAGCATACCGGAGGCTCCTTAAATGGTTATTGTATCTCTGCTGCTCCTCGGATTTTTAACCCCCTATCATCATTGAAACATTTGCCAATACCCTGGTGTGATTTTTTAAGGGTTCCCGATGATATCTGAAGAGGCTTTCTGTCATCGGCATGTGGATGGGATCATGTGGTCTAGGTGGGCTTTAGGAGAGCCGGGTTTGTTAATGTTTAATGTTTGCTTGCTATGGTGTTGGTGTGCCTACAGATGTAGAGTAAGGGTGGGTGCCAAGAGAACCGGCATCTGATCGGTAACTGGCCTCGGTGTTTCGGGCCTTGAGACTATGGAAGTGGGTTTGGGGTGTTAACCCTTTTGGTCAAGGAAAGAGGACTTGACTTTCTGGCCCATAGAGAGTGGGTATGAAATGAGTGCAGGTGACATGAACTGCTGGGTTAGAAAAAATCAGTAGAAGGTGTTTTTCAGTTATTGCATTATCTATCTATCTATCTATCTATCTATCTATCTATCTATCTATCTATCTATCTATCTATCTATCTATCTATCTATCTATCTATCTATCTATCTATCTCTATCTATCTATCTATCTATCTATTGTTTGTCTATCTACAGTATCTATCGTCTATCAATCTATAGGATCTATCATCTATCAATCTGAATGACCCATCAGCTTTTTATCTATCTATCTATCTATCTATCTATCTATCTATCTATCTATCTATCTATCTATCTATCTCTATATATCGTTTATCTATCTATCTACAGTATCTATCATCTATCAATCTATAGGATCCATCATCTATCAAGCTACATGATCTATCTATCTATCTATCTATCTATCTATCTATCTATCTATCTATCTATCTATCTATTGTTTGTCTATCTACAGTATCTATCGTCTATCAATATATAGGATCTATCATCTATCAATCTGAATGACCCATCAGCTCTTTATCTATCTATCTATTAATTGTCTATCTATCTACAATATATATCATCTATCAATCTACATGACCCATCAGCTTTCTATCTATCTATCTATCTATCTATCTATCTATCTATCTATCTATCTATCTATATCTATCTATCTATCTATCTATCTATCTATCTATCTATCTATCTACAGTATCTATCATCTATAAATCCATAGGATCCATCAATCATCATGATCTATCAGCTATGTATCTATCTATCTATCCATCTAGCTACAGTATCTATCTATCTATCTATCTATCTATCTATTGTTTATCTGTCTATCTACAGTATCTATCATCTATCAATCTACATGACCCATCATCTATCTATCTATCTATCTATCTATCTATCTATCTATCTATCTATCTATCTATCTATCTATCTATCTATCTATCTAACATCTATCAATCTACATGATCTATCTATCTATCTATCTATCTATCTATCTATCTATCTATCTATCTATCTATCTGTCTGTCTGTCTGTCTGTCTGTCTGTCTGTCTGTCTGTCTATCTATCTATCTATCTATCGTATATATCAATCTACTGGATCTATAATCTATCAATCTATTGTATGTATCATCTATCTACCGTATCTATTGCCCATAAATCTACACGATCTATCTATCTATCTATCTATCTATCTATCTATCTATCTATCTATCTATCTATCTATCTATCTATCTATCTATCTATCTATCTATCTATCTATTCATCATCTCTCAATCTACTGGATCTATCAGCTATCTACAGTATCTATCTATATCTAGAACTTGCATACCCTGGTTGTCACCTCCTTTTAAAACCCCTTGTATATAACAGGCCTATGTTTACCGATCTCCCCCCCCTTCTTTTGAGAAACTACAAGTCTCATCATGCCCCCCCCGTCCCCTAAGCCAGACATGCTCCTATTTGCAGTTCTCCATCAGGCAAAGGGTTGCAGTATGTCTACAGTTGGTTGATCTGAGCGTTGTATTCTAGTCTTTGCAGCTGACAAGTACTGAAGTCAGGGACAATAACACTCAGTGTATTTATCTGTGGAAACAGAGTGACCTCGGTAGTCATGATAGCGGTTATGTAAGAATTTTTTGCGCATGCAGACTGAGCGCATCTCTCAAAGTGTCCATTTTTTTTTGTGTGTGTGTGTGTGAACACGACATCCACAAAAAAAAAACAAGAACTGTTGAAATTTCCATTGAAGTTGTCCAATTGAATTTGCATGTGAGTGTGATATGTTCCATAGCGTGAAGCCAAGACTAAGCGCGGTTTGTCACGTGGAATAAATAAATAAATAAATGGCAGCAAATTATTCGCCGGCGTCTTTTTACAACCTAGCAGCATAGATAGCAGCGCGCAGCATCGATTTGTAATACGAAGGGAAAGTGCCGAGCACATCAGTCGTCATCAACCGAGAACAACGTTGGTGAAGGCTTGGCGAAGGTTGGAGACCGGCCCGGGGGGCGATGGACTTTACCAAATTCTGCAATTTATTATTTATTTCTTTTTTTATTCTTTTCTGTTCTGTTTACATAAACAGCCCGGGTTCTTCGCAGTCTATGCATTTGATGATACAACGGAGATGTATTTAAAGGGACAGTGAACATGTTTTAAGACTTTGGGTTCTTCTGTTACATTCATGGATAAATCGGTCGGGGGGTTTTAGAAGGTTGTCCAAACTGAACTCATTTATGATTATGTTGTTTTTTTGGGGTGGAGTTTTTATTTTTTATTCCCTTATATACTGCCAACTGTCGCTCATAATCCTTATTTAGCCTAAAATGATTGATAATATCCAACAACTGGCCACTAAGTTAAACAGTTGGTCAACTGCATGTACCTAGGTATTAGGGTAACTTTGGTCATAGTGGTGCAAGTTATAGTGGGCCAGATTCACATACAAGAGCGCCGGTGTAACGTAACCCGTTAACGATACAACGCCGCAAGTTTCCAGTTTTAGTGCCCGATCCACAAAGCACTTACCTGGAAACTTGCGGCGGTGTATCGCAAATACGTCCGGCGCAAGGCGGGCCAATTCAAGTGGGCGTGTGCCATTTAAATTAGGCGCGCTCCCGCGCCGGACCTACTGCGCATGCTCCGTTTCGCAATTCCCGTCGTGCTTTGCGCAAACTGACGTCATTTTTTCGAACGGCGACGTGCGTAGCGTACTTCCGTATTCCCGGACGTCTTACGCAAACGACGTGAATTTAAAAAATTTGACGCGGGAACGATGGCCATACTTTATACAGCACATACATGTGCTGTGTAAAGTTAAGGCACCAAAAACGACGACTAACTTTGCGACGGGAAACTAGACTAGCGGCGACGTAGCGAACGCGAAAAACCGCCGTGGATCGCCGTAACTCCTAATTTGCATACCCGACGCTGGTTTACGACGCAAACTTCCCCCAGCGGCGATCGCGGTACTGCATCCTAAGATCCGACAGTGTAAAACAATTACACCTGTCGGATCTTAGGGATATGTATGCGTAACTGATTCTATGAATCAGTCGCATAGATAGAAACAGAGATACAACGGCGTATCAGGAGATACGCTGTCGTATCTCCTTTGTGAATCTGGCCCAGTATGCGTACATACCTCCCAACTTTCCAAAATGGGAATGAGGGACGCCTACTGGCAAAAGTATGTAGGCATAGGACACGCTCCCCTGCCACGCCCCTCTTAAAGGAAAATTGTATTAAATAAAAATGATTGGTTAAAACCACAAGTGCTTTTTCCACTACTATTCCTTTATATTGTTTTTTTTGGTAATTCCAAATGCAGCAATTTAGAAATTGGATGAAAGATTTAGAACACTTTTGAAAGATAAAGGCCGGGATTCAGAGAGATCTGCGCATCGTTAGATAGGCGTAGCGCATCTCATATGCGCTACGCCATCGTAACATTGAGAGGCAAGTACAGTATTCACAAAGCACTTGCTCCCATATGTACGCCGGCGTAACGTAAATGTGCCGGCGTAAGCCCGCCTAATCCAAAGTAGCAAGGCAGTGGACGTGTTGTATTATAATTAACCGTGACCCTATGTGAATGCATGGCCGAACGAACGGCGTGCTCAGAATCACGTCGAATTTACTCCCTAAGATACGCCGGGTCCATTCATGCGACGTGAACATAACCTACGCCCAGCCCCATTCACATACGACTTACGTAAACTACGTAAAATACGTTGGCTGTTCCAACGTTTCGGATGTCCATACCTTAACATGACTTACCCCTGCTTTATGAGGGGTAAACTTACGCCGGACGTACATCTTACATAAACGGCGTAGCTTACTGCGACGGGCGCAAGTACGTTCGTGAATCGGCGTATCTAGCTCATTTACATATTCAACGCATAAATCAACGGAAGCGCCCCTAGCGGCCAGCGTAAATATGCACCCAAGATACGAAGGCGTAGGAGACTTACGTCGGTCGTATCTTGCCAAAATTCAGGCGTATCTGCTTTCCTGAATGAGCGTATAGATACGACGGCGCACATTTGGACTTACGACGGCGTATCTGGAGATACGTCGTCGTAAGTCCTTTCTGAATCCGGGCCTAAAAGTGCATTTTATATACAACTCTATAGATCAGACCAAAATGAGGGGGAAAGAGGGACAGCGGGACATTGCTCCAAATCAGGGACAGTCCCTCTTTCGGCTTGCTCTTTACCACTCTGAGCTCCAAGCCTCGCTTTGGATTCGGTCTCCCTGAGCGCTCTGACGCCACGCCCGGGAGTCCCACATCCTTCGTGGTCCTATTGAAGCTCGTTCACACTGCCTTCTGGCTCCTCTTTCCATCCATAGCTGGCCAGCTGATTTACCACTCATTGGTGGGATTCGGTTAAAGCTTGATTCGGCTCCCATTCCACAATGAATTTGGGTTGTTTTCCTCACCCCTCCCCGTCCGTCTTCACAGGGGATACATGAGGATTCCATCACTGCAACAAACTTTCCAACCAGCCTATTGGCCGCCTCCATAAGATATCACTATAGTGCTGAGCAAGCTGACTGACTGTTGACCGTCTATGCAAAGGAGAAGTGAATTGTTTTTTAACATATTAATCTATGGCAACATTAAATCAATAAATAGTTCTGCTTATTGATTTTTGCCTGTTCATTTTTTCTGAACAAGACTTGGCCAAATAGCGCTTTTTTGTATGGTTGCTTCTGAATTTACACAGCTCTTCTGGGAAGGTTGTCCACAAGGTTTAGGAGTGTGTCTATGGGAATGTTTGACCATTCTTCCAGAAGCACATTTGTGAGGTCAGGCACTGATGTTGGAGGAGAAGGCCTGGCTCGCAGTCTCCGCTCTAATTCATCCCGAAGGTGTTCTATGGGGTTGAGGTCAGGACTCTGTGCAAGATAATATTGGCCGGGCGCATGGATTAGGGAGGCGGCACCCAGGGGTCAAGTCCTGGGAAAAAAAGTGTGGGAACTCCCACCCAAGATCCACTCCCCCACCAAAAAAAAAAAATGATACGCTCATATGCATAATTACTAAACCGTGTTTGTTTGTTTATTCGATCCTCTGTACCTTAGTAATCCTTTATGTTACTGGCCGCTTCCTGTATATGGATTTATTGGGTAGTGTGCGGGTATTCTGTCACTTCCTCGATGCCGCAATGTCTCCTGGGAGCTTTTGTCATTGTTCCCAGGAGACATTGCAGAGGTCTGCCACAAGTTATCGCGGGATTTAGAAAGAACTCCTGGGAACAATGACAAAAGCTCCCAGGAGACATTGCGGCATCGAGGAAGTGACGGAATACCCGCACACTACCCGATGAATCCATATACAGGAAGCGGCCAGTAACATAAAGGATTACTAAGGTTCGCCTGCCCCTGACAGTGACTCGAGCTGGGCATCACCGCTTAGTGAAGGATTGGCTCGGGCGGCTCGGCTGCTCTCGGCTGCTCTAGTCCTGCAAAGGGAACTGCGTTCCCGCTGTGAAAAAAGTGCAGGGACTCCGTTCCCACGCGTTCCCGCAAGACTTGAGCCCTGGCGGCGCCCCTGCGCACTGTATAGACGGGCCGCCACTGCCACAAGATATACGCTCCCTCTGCTTATGCTAGACGGGCTTGTCATCAAAGAAGAAAATAACCATGTAGGTTGTCTGTACATTGACTAAAAGGTTCTAAACTGCCAGCTTCAGGAGCAGGGACGTGTAAACTATTTCTCATTTCTAGTTAGGTTACATACAACAACAGGCTATTAAGATTAATACTTTCAACATCATTATGCGGTATTATTGTTCAGCCTTCACAAGCCTGGCCCCTAACAGGCTTAGAACATTGAAGGTTGATGGGGCATGTAATTCTGTTCTCTCACAATGAATGCCAGTCATTCTGGAAAAGTTGTACAACCAGCAATAACACTTTGAAAGATTTTCCAAACAAGAGTATACTGCAGAAATCTACGAGTAACTGTTACCTTCAATATATATAAAACTGTAATTATTAGACGTTTTATAGCAAAGCTGTATTTTCTCTTGAAGGGTAAGTACACTTTAATAGAACAAAAAAAGAAAATTAAACATAGCTTACATTTGCTATACAAGTCATTATTTTAAGATAGCAAGACTTTAAAACAAGAAGGTCACACATCGATGTCATCCCTGGATTGAGTGTGTGAGTGGTAACCTCAGCCTGGACTCTGACCAGGCCACGCCCCCCAAGTGTTTCACTCCGTCCCCCTTGGAGCTTAGTCATGGCTAAGCCCATCATTGTAATCAATGATGCACAGTGATTTTTATGCTGTGAATGTCCACTTGAACTCCCAACTGTCCCCCGTTTCCTCTTTTGGGACCAAATCACTCTGTCTTTCCTTTCTCCTTCTTTTGTGTCTAACGCAGTGGCGGCTGGCGCTCAAAATTTTTGGGGGGGGCGCAAACGAAAAAAAAAATTGCAGCCTCACTGTGCCCATCAAATGCAGCCACTGTGCCATCAATTGTCACCACTGTGCCATGCCATCAAACGCAGCCACTGTGCCATCAATTCGCACCACTGTGCCATGCCATTAAACGCAGCCACTGTGCCATGCCATCAAACGCAGCCACTGTGCCATCAATTGTCACCACTGTGCCATGCCATCAAACACAGCCACTGTGCCATCAATTGTCACCACTGTGCCCTTTAATTGTCACCACTGTGCCCTTTAATTGTCACTGCTGTACCCTTTAATTGTCGCCGCTGTGCCCTTTAATTGTGCCCATTGTCCCCACTGTGCCTATTGTCGCCACTGTGCCCATTGATGTCGCCGCTGTGCCCTGTAAAGTGCCCCCCCCCCCTGCCCGGCACTTACCTTTACTGGAGTCAGCCATCCACGTCCCTCGATGTCTTCTACCGCCCTCGATGACTGACAGGTGTCTCAGCCAATCAGGTTACCGGTAGCCAGAATCGGCCAACCTGATTGGCTGAGACGCCTGTCAGTCTTATAAACCCCACTAACTTGGCTCAATCCCCTTGGCACAGCTGTGATGCAATGCAATACAGTACAATGTAAGACAATACAAAATACCTGTATTATAACCCCAGGATCCACTGACTGCACTTAGAGTGAAAGAAACAGTATGCCACAAAAACTGGATACTTAACCAGAGATATATTTTACTGTGAAATATGCAAAGAAATGATTACAGTAATTGTGCTGTCATCCCAACGTAAGACGACAGCAGAATTGATTAAACATAAGCTATTTGAAAACAGTATACATAAACATTTTTTACCTGGGAGCTCCCCCTACTTTATTAGCTATGCGTGAGATCTCACTTAAAGTACTTGGTCTTGGATCTTCTTTTCTTCGCTAGCTAAAGTGATTTGTAATCCACCGTTTTGATGAGTCAAATTGAATTGAAAATGCTCCTGGTGTAACTGCAACAACTATTTTAAAATCGCTTGAAACGTCAAATTAGATAGGCCTCAAGCCTTCTCAGTTTCAGTTCCTCTGCTCCTCTATAAATCCCAGTGAGGCCTGTATATGAGTCTAACTGCGTGTAAACTTAGCAAACTGTGGGTCGTGACCCGCTCACCCACTGGATCGGAGCTCCGGGTAGTAACTTTTGTTCAGGGTCCTGTGACTGCAACTTGCTTCTCCGTCAGCTCCGTTCAGCTCCGCTGGATGGATCCGGTTCCCCGATGCTCGGATGAGTGTCTCTCGGTCTCTGCAATCCGGCCCCTGTCCCTCGGGCACCCTCAGATCCTTGCCCCAACAACCAGGATTGTTTTCCCCTGTCTCTCCTCGTTTTCAAGGCAACCAAAAACATCAACAAAACATCTCTCTGCATTACCAGTATTTGGTCACTAGATGGCTCCAAATACTTAAACATAGCAATGTCCATAGACGTTGTATTAAAGTATGCAAACACACATCAATATACAAGAATGTCAGCGCTACACATGTAAAACAACAAAGAGGGCAAGAAGGAAAATTGATAGTTTTCAATCAATAGTAACTAAAAATAAATGTAAAATTAAACCATTAATCACCTGCGATTCAGAAAATGTCACATATGTAATAAAATGTCCGTGCCCAAAACAATATCTAAGTAGAACTACACGTAAATTACGTATTGGAATTAAGGAACATTTAGCTAACATCAAAAATGGCTTCCCAAAACATAGCCTATCGAATCATTTCAGGCTATTTCATGACAGAGATCCCTCCTTAGCAACCTTCTATGGGATAGATAAAGTGAAAAAACATTGAAAAAACATTTAAGCAGTATCACAAAACGAAACTGAATGGTTATATAATTTAGACACTTTGCAACCTGTTAGTCTAAACATAGACGTTGATTTAAATTGTTTTTTAACAAATGATTAATCATATTAAGTACTGTAGTGTCTCAAATTATTTATTTTGTTTTAAAATCATAGGTCTAGAGAGGTTTAAAACATACTTGTCTTGGTATTTAATTATTTTTTATGTAATTTCCTAGCTTAATCCATCTTTTAAATCTATTGTCATCTGTTATAATATATTTGTTGTTGCCTAGCTGGTGGATTGTGAACAGCTGCACCTGACTGACTGGAGCTTTCTAGCTTCGGCCAATCATATTGGACCTGGGTAAATAAAAACATGACCCATTCAGTGACCAGGGCGCTTCCTGACGACGTCATCACAACGAAACGTACGTTGAGGCGCATCCCGTGCACGTTCTCACTTCCGGCCTCTTAAGGTTTCTGCATCTCCCAGCGGTGGAATGCACGCCGACCAAACACAGCGCAAGTGGGACGGCTGCTTTACAATCCACCTGGCATTTTATGTGGTTTCTTTCAGTCCAGAGGCAAAACACTTTTTAAAGCAAGAGGCCATTTGGCTTGCTGTTTTTACTTCTTCAATTTTAAATAAATTGGAATTATGGTCCCGCTTATTCCCATTTTTTTCTGAGCAATTTTGAAGTGGTGCGATTCCCAGGCTTATCCCATTGTTGTCTACCAGCACACACCACAGTACCTAAACCAGTCAAAGCTCCACCTGACCTGTCTTTTTAATTAAAGGGGTCGTGGTGGTTTGGTAAGTAGGATACTTTCCCTTATGCCCCGCGTGTCATTTGTTTCCATAATCGTTTCCAGTGGTGACGGTGTAAAGACCTGAATTGCTTCACATCTTTTATGGACATTCTTGTTATATAATCCATCCGGATTGCTGTTTTCACTTTGCACTTTGTTTCTTTGGACTATTTCCAAATATCATATTAGTGATAAATATGAAATATTAAGCACTTTTGCACCTTATTTTTCACGTCATTTAACTATAGTGTACATTTACTATATTGTTTAAGCACCCTCTTATATTATACAACCCACAATACATCATCATTGATTGTCAGGAAATTGTTGGCCTAGACCATGCAATCATTGATTGTGAGGACCCTGGTGGCTGGGCACGCACAATGTCATTGGTTGCTAGGACTCTTGTGGCCGGCCACATAACATCATTGTGCAGCCTGAGGGCTGAACATACAAAGGGGTAAACATGCACTGAGGACAAAGTGTCTAGTATGGTGCCACCCACCACTGTGCCTCTATGAGTGTTGTCTAAGATGGCCTCGGAAGAGGGGGGGGGAGAACCAGGGCCGTTTTTAAGGTAGGGCAAAAGGGGAAGTTGCCCTGTGCCCTGTTATTG
This sequence comes from Rana temporaria, assembly GCF_905171775.1. Classification (NCBI taxonomy): domain Eukaryota; kingdom Metazoa; phylum Chordata; class Amphibia; order Anura; family Ranidae; genus Rana; species Rana temporaria. The sequence goes on along the minus strand of NC_053490.1, from coordinate 23,730,432 downwards.
TTGCCCTGTGCCCAGCCGTGGGTCGTGCGCGCGTGCACACGACCCGGTCCGAAGCTCCGTGACCGCACCCGCGGACCCGATCGCCGTCGGTGTCCCGCGGTTGGTCACAGGAGCTGAAGAACGGGGAGAGGTGTGTGTAAACACACCTTCCTCGTTCTTCATTGTGGCAATGTCAGTGATCGTCTGTTCCCTGATATAGAACGACGATCACTGACGTCACACATCCAGCCCCGCCCCACCCCCTACAGTTAGAAACACATATGAGGTCACACTTAAACCCTTCAGTGCCCCTTAGTGGTTAACTTCTAAACTGCAATTGTCATTTTCACAGTATCTGTGCATTTTTATAGCACTTTTCGCTGGTCCCAAAAATGTGTCAAAATTGTCCGATGTGTCCGCCATAATGTCGCAGTCATGAAGAAAATCGCTGATCGCCGCCATTAGTAGTAAAAAAATAAACATATTGATAAAAATGCAATAAAACTGTCCCCTGTTTTGTAAACGCTATAAATTTTGCGCAAAAAACAATCGATAAATGCTTATTGCGATTTTTTTTACCAAAAATATGTAGAAGAATACGTATCGGCCTAAACTGAGGAAAAAAAATGTTTTTTTATATCCTTTTTGGGGATATTTATTATAGCAAAAAGTAAAAAATATTGCATTTTTTTCAAAATTGTCGCTCTATTTTTGTTTATAGCGTAAAAAAAAAAATCGCAGAGGTGATCAAATACCACCAAAGGAAAGCTCTATTTGTGGGGAAAAGGACGCCAATTTTGTTTGGGAGCCACGTCATACGACCGCGCAATTGTCAGTTAAAGCGACGCATTCTTGAATCGCAAAAACTGTCCAGGTCCTTTACCTGCATAATGGTCCGGGTCTTAAGTGGTTAAGGATACTGAATTTTACCACGTACTGTACTCTGTCCCCAGGAGAAAAGGTCTAAACAAATGTATTATTATTATTTTGCAATTAATCAGTCGAATGTCTTGCAATTGGGCTAAGGTTCGAAGGAGATGGCAACTTTTTTTTTTATCCTATCATTTTATAAACTTTAAAATAATGAAGTGGCTGAACATGTGTGTTTACGTATGTTCGACATCTCCGGTAGCCAATCAAAGGGGAAATAGTAAAACTTGTGTGAAAAAAAACAAAAATGAATTCCCACAATAGCAAATGGCTGCGGAAATCTGAACATCACTGCCCAGTTTAGCCCAAATTGATGGGCGTGGTTGAAGGCTATTTCATGTTTATCAGTGCTGGAAAGTTCATTAGCCAATCAGATTCACCCTTTTATTGGTTTAATAATCAGAAAAATTACAGCTACAGTAGGTGTTTGTGATATTGTGCTTTTAGCACGACAGCATCGCGCTGATTCTCGGCGACATGGTGCCGAGATCTCGCCGACACCTCGCACTCACTGGAATAGTGACAGCACATCCCAGCAAGCGCGTCATAGAAGCGACGGGAGATCCGACTTGGATTCCCGCCAATTCTACACGTGTGCGGCGTTTGTTATGAATCCTGAGGGGGAAGTCCCCGCCGGATTTTAAATAAAAATCCGGCATGGGTCCCCCCTCAGGAGCATACCAGGCCCTTAGGTCTGTTATGGGTTGTAAGGAGAGCCCCCCCTACGCCAAAAAAAACGGCGTAGGGGGTCCCCCTACAATCCATACCAGACCCGTATCCAAAGCACGCTACCCGGCCAGCCAGGAAGGGAGTGGGGACGAGCGAGCGCCCCCCCCCTCCTGAGCCGTACCAGGCTGCATGCCCTCAACATGGGGGGGTTGGGTGCTCTGGGGCAGGGGGGCGCACTGCGGCCCCCCCACCTCAGAGCACCCTGTCCCCATGTTGATGAGGACAGGGCCCCTTCCCGACAACCCTGGCCGTTGGTTGTCGGGGTATGCGGGCGGGAGGCTTATCGGAATCTGGGAGCCCCCTTTAATAAGGGGGCCCCCAGATACCGGCCCCCCACCCTAAGTGAATGAGTATGGGGTACATCGTACCCCTACCCATTCACCTGCAAGAAAAGTGGTAAAAACACAAATAAACCACACAGTGTATTAAAATATTTTATTTTTCTGCTCCGGAGGCCTCCCCTGTCTTCTTTATTAGCTCTTTGCGCCCCCCTGCCCCAGAGCACCCAACCCCCCCATGTTGAGGGCATGCAGCCTGGTACGGCTCAGGAGGGGGGGGGGCGCTCGCTCGTCCCCACTCCCTTCCTGGCTGGCCGGGTAGCGTGCTTTGGATACGGGTCTGGTATGGATTGTAGGGGGACCCCCTACGCCGAAAAAAACGGCGTAGGGGCTCTCCTTACAACCCATAACAGACCTAAGGGCCCGGTATGCTCCTGAGGGGGGACCCATGCCGGATTTTTATTTAAAATCCGGCGGGGACTTCCCCCTCAGGATTCATAACAAACGCTGCACACGTGTAGAATTGGCGGGAATCCAAGTCGGATCTCCCGTCGCTTCTATGACGGCTCTGTCTCCATCGCGGCAAGCCAGCTCGGCGCTGGCTCCCGCGATGGGGCTCGTAGGTGCTCAATCTCGCCGAGAAAGAGAGCGAGATTGACACAAAATCGGGTTCACCTACTGTAGCTGCTGATTGGTTGTTTTCATTAGACTGTGAACCCATTCTATATAGTAGTCCTTGCAGACAGAAGCTGCGGATTTCAGTTGATGAGTTGAAGACGAATCCGTCTGCTGATATTTTTCATTATAACCTTTAGAAGGTTGCGAATATCTTCCGTAGCTTTTTTCTTTTGTGAACCACATGAGTGTATGTTTTTACTTCCATTTTCTATATAACCTTGCCTCGCAATGGCGCAATTACCCTGCTGAGAGGAGAGTTTCATGGTTGTGAACAGTAAAATATCTCTGACTCAAGGACAATTAGAGCCTTCAATAAAATAGTGTGAAAGAATGTCTTTAATCGATAAAAAAAGTATAGACTCCATTAAAGAATGTCCTAGAAGTTTCAAAATTCTAGGAAGATTGTGATTGGCAATGAGGCATCCAATCCAAATACCTAAAGGTGCTGTGCTAAATCAGGCTTTAGGGGGCAGATCCACGTACAGTGGCGCATTTATCCGCCGGGCGTAGTGTATCTAAGATACACTACGCCGCCGTAACTTATTTTTTTTTTCAAATCCTCAAAGAATCCACGCCGTAAGTTACGGCGGCGTAGTGTATCTTTGTGGCGTAAGGGCGCGCAATTCAAATCGTTGTGATGGGGGCGTGTTTTATGTAAATACGTCGTGACCCGACGTAAACAACGTTTTTTTTAACGGCGCATGCGCCATCCGTGGGGGTATCCCAGTGTGCATGCTCGAAATTAAACCGGAACAAGCCAATGCTTACAACGGTGACGTCATTCTACGCAAATCCCTATTCAAAAACGACTTACGCAAACAACGTAAAAAATTCAAATTTCGACGCTGGAACGACGGCCATGCTTAACATTGAGTATGCCACCATATAGCAGCTTTAACTATATGCCGGAAAAAGCCGAACGCAAACGACGTAAAAAAATGCGCCGCCCGGACGTACGTTCGTGGATCGCCGTAACTAGCTAATTTGCATACTCAACGTGGATTCCAACGGAAGCTTCTTTAGCAAGGCAGTGGTCATCTTGGAGGTGTGTTTGGGGTCGTTGTCATATTTGAATACTGCCCTGTTGGCATTCATGGTTCCCTCAATGAACTGTAGCTCTCCAGTGCCGGCAGGACTGATGCAGCCCCAGACCATGACACTCCCACCACCATGCTTGACTGTAGACAAGACACACTTGTCTTTGTACTCCTCACCTGGTTGCCGCCACACATGCTTGTCACCATCTGAACCAAATAAGTTTATCTTGGTCTCATCAGACCACAGGACATGGTTCCAGTAATCCATGTCTTTAGTCTGCTTGTCTTCAGGCTTTTTTGTGCATCATTTTTAGAAGAGGCTTCCTTCTGGGATGACAGCCATGCAGACCAATTTGATGCAATGTGCGGCGTATGGTCTGAGCACTGACAGGCTGACCCCCCCATCCCTTCAACCTCTGCAGCAATGCTGGCAGCACTCATATGTCTATTTCCCAAAGACAACCTCTGAATATAATGCTGAGCACGTGCACTCAACTTCTTTGGTCGACCATGGTGAGGCCTGCTGAGTGGAACCTGTCCTGTTAAATTGCTTGGCCACCATGCTGCATCTCAGTTTCAGGGTTTTGCCAATCTTCTTATAGCCTAGGAGAACTTTATGTAGAGCAACAATTCTTGTTTTTCAAGACCTCAGAGAGTTCTTTGTCATGAGGTGCCATGTTGTCGAACTCCCAGTAACCAGTATGAGAGAGTGAGAGCGATAACACCAAATTTAACACACCTGCTCCCCATTCACACCCAAGACCTTGTAACAGTAACGAGTCACATGACACCGGAGAGGGAAAATGGCTAATTGGGCCCAATTTGGACATTTTTACTTAGGGGTGTACTCACTTTTGTTGCCAGCGGTTTAGACATTAATGGCTGTGCGTTGAGTTATTTTCAGGGGACAGCAAATTTACACTGTTATACAAGCTGTACACTAACTAATTTACATTGTGTGTAATTTCTTCAGTGTTGTCACATGAAAAGATAGAATAAAATATTTACAACAATGTGAGGGGTGTCACTTTTGTGAGATACTGTATTTGTGAGTGTGGATTATGGCAGAACTATAGAAAAAAGATATATGGCATAGTGCATATTAATATTATGCAATCTTCTTTACATCCAGCAGTAGGAGCTCTAGCTCTTTCTTCACATCATTCGAATGAATACCTTTTAGCTGTGTTGAAAGAATGGTTATAGATCACTAATGCCCTGTACACACGATCGGAAATTTCCGATGGGGTAAAATCCAATGGAAATTTCCGTCGGAATTCCGTTCAAGCTGTCTTGCATACACACTGTCAGACTAAATTCCGACCGTCCAAAACGCGGTGATGTAAAACACTACGACAAGCCTAGAAAAATGAAGTTCAATGCTTTCGAGCTTGATTCTGAGCATGCATGTTTTTTTCTCCGTCGAAGTTCCACACAGACGATCGGAACATGTTCCATTTCTAAACTCCGACAGAAAAAAGTCCGATGGGGCCCACACACGGTCGGAATATCCGATGAAAAAAATTCCGTCTGACTTTTCTTATCGCAAATTCCAATCGTGTGTACAAGGCATAAGAAGTCATCAAAGCAGTGGCACCCTTATCAGATGGCTCAGTCTAAACTTTCAGTCAGACAAAGGTGCCTGAAAGCAAGTTTCATCTGCTATGCCCTTTCTTTACATAACCCGTAGTGCTCTAGGATTCTTTTGACATGCATTACATTTATATTTGTCAAATAAAGATATTACATTCATAGTAAAAATATAATTCAATGAAAACACTATAGTTTATCTTTTACCAATTCACATAGGGGGGGGCAGGATCTGGGGGTCCCCTTTGTTAAAGGGGTCTTCCAGATTCTGATAAGCCCCCCACCCGCAGACCCCCACAACCACCGGGCAAGGGTTGTGGGGATGAGGCCCTTGTCCCCATCAACATGGGGACATCCTCCCCATGTTGGGGGCATGTGGCCTGGTGCGGTTCAGAAGAGGGGGGGCCGCACTCTGTCCCCCCCTCTTTTCTGCGGCCGGCCAGGTTAACGTGCTCGGATAAGGGTCTGGTGTGGATTTTTGGGGGATCTCCACGCCATTTTTTTTTTACATTTGGGGTGGAGTTCCCCTTAAAAATCCACACCAGACCTGAAGGGTCTGGTATGGATATTTGGGGGGAACCCCACGTAATTTTTTTTTAAATTGACGGCGGGGTTCCCCTTAATATCCGTATCAGACCTGAAGGGCCTGTTAATGGAATTTGGGGGGACCCCCACGCTTTTTTTTTTTTTTTATGAATGAATCATCTCTGAATTACCAGAGCCGACAATTCATTAGAGCCGCAAAGCCGGTTTTAAATGCCTTTTTTTTCTTTCAGAAATGACACTTTGTGCAGGGACAGTTCTATGTACGGGAAACATGTGCTTTTTCACATGCTGACTTTACACCCCCCCCCTAGGTACGAAATTTTAAGTAATATTACACTTTTATTGTTTCACTTTTAGCATTATTAAATTCACTGCTCCTGAAAAAACGGCCATTTTTAAAACTTTTTTTTGCATTGATACATGTTTCCTGGGACAGGACCCAGGTCCCCAAACACTTTTTAGGACAATAGCTTGCATATTAGCCTTTAAAATGAACACTTTAGATTTCTCCCATAGACTTTAACAGGGTGTTCCGCAGCTTTTCGAATTTGCCGCGAACACCCCTAATTGTTCGCTGTTCGCCGAACAGGCGAACAGGCAATGCTCGAGTCGAACATGAGTTTGACTCGAACTCGAAGCTCATCCCTACTTTTCTATATGAAAAAAAAAAATACATTATGCCAGATAAGGCTGGGAGAAAATCTCAATAACTGCCTGCATAAATTAGCAAATTCTATCTACAGTTTATTATTATTATTATTATTAATAATAATAATAATAATAATAATAATAATAATAATAATATTTATAATACAACATTTTTTGGGTTGTTTTTTTTTCTCATTTTTTTTTTTTAATGAGGCAAAAGCAAAAAATAGCTTGGTAAATTTGCAAACTGTGGAAGTAATAATAATTTTCCCCTCCAAATAATAATTAAAAATAAAAAAAAACAGTCAAGGCTCAGTGGTGTCCTGTTATACAGCTGCATGCCTGGGAACTGTATCAATCTTCTATTGACATAATTCTATTTTGTCCTTTTCTGTATATATAGAGCTTTTGAACTATATGTGAGCTGTATCATAATTCTTCCATCTGGTTAAAAATACAAAGCTATGGCCTAGTTTACAATATTTATAAAATGTAATGCTTTCGTAAAATGGCTCTCTAGCATTTGCTTTTTGCATCTGATTTTTTCTGTTTTGACAAGTGTCTCTGGTAAGAGTAAAAATGATTATAAATGACTCGTAATTACTTATTTAACAAGAAAAACATTAAAGGGGAGTTCCAGGCATTTTTAATGTTTATTAAAAGTCAGCAGCTAAGTGTAGCTGCTGGCTTTTAATAAACATGCACTCACCTGCTCCACGTTCCAGCGACACACCGGCCAGAGCTCCTATCCTCTCCCCCCCTCTCCGGCCCGTGTCCTCATTGTTACAGTGGGGACCCGGCCGTAACAGCTTTCGGCTTCACGGCCGAGCACTCACTGTGCATTCTCGAGCGGCGCTGCGCTATCCGATTGGACAGGCGATCGCCTGGGACCTGTCACGTGTCCCAGGTGATCGCCTACAGGGAGGGGCCGCCAAAAGGCGATATGACGTATCGCCTTAGCGGCCCCTGGTCGGAAGGAGGAAGTGGGACAGGAAGTCCCACTCCTCCTGAAGCCCCCACTCCCCCCCCCCCAAAAAAATGACATGCCAAATGTGGCATGTAAGGGGGCAAAGAGTGGATTAAGCGGAAGTTCCACTTTTGGTTGGAACTCCGCTTTAAGTAGAGTATTTGTGTGTATAGCAGGGCTTTTTTTCAGGGGGAACTTGGGGGAACTCAGTTCCACCACCTTTGGCTCAGACCCTTTGGTGCCTGTTCACCACAATCACTTGTAAACACAGAAGTCTGGTTCCTGTGTTTACAAGTGACAGCTCTGCACTCTGTGTGTAACCTCCTGAACTCTGCAATCTGTGTGTAATGCAATCCTGGTATTTAATGCCCCTTTAAGACCCTTCTACTGTTTGTGAAATCTGAACGGGCTCGTGGTTGAGTTCCTGCACCTATTTTCTGAGAAAAAAAAGCTCTGGTGTATAGTATATGCCAGCCCTCAAAATTTCCACTCGCCTACTAGCATTTGGCGAGTGGATTTAAGCTGGGGGCGAGTGATGACAGGGCTGCATGACCAATCTCCCTCCAATCTGTGCCTACACTTAGAGTCCTGATGAGATTGGCGGCCGAAGAGGAAAGGTGCATGCTCGGGAAAAGTAGTCTGGTGAGCCGCGCACAGGCAGAGCAGTACACAGGTGCTCTCCTTACAATTCTCATTAAGCCATGGGACCTAACAGTATGACTTCTCTGAGCCTGCCCCCCTCCCCCGACCAATGTAGCTGGAGAGCAGAAAGTAATGAGTGAGGTGGAGGATTGCAAAAATTACCACTCCGGTGCAGCGCTCACTGAAAGTTGCCCTGACATGAGAGCGGCAGCCTTCCAGTTTGTGCAGTTTTCTTCTCCTTGTGCTCTATGTAAGTTTAGCCTGAGCACTGTGAGCAGACTGGTCTCAATGTGTGCTGTGCGCTGTCAGTGTGCGCTGTGCTATGGTGTCAATGGCTGTGCAGTTGTGTGGATCTCAGCGCTGGATTGTACTCCCTCCCGCTGTGCTGCAGCTCCTCTCCTCTCTGCCAGCCTGAATAAAAGGGGGAAGTGGGGACATGCAAGCGTGGAGCCGCACACACAGGCTCCTGATGATGAGATGAATGGGAGAGAGAGAGAGAGGATGGATGGGAGTTGCAGAGGAGACAGCAAGAGAATGGGGAAGAGACCCAGTTCTAGTGCCCTGTCCCTCTTATCTGCCCCCAGTGCCCTGTCCCTCTGGTCTGCCCCCAGTGCCCTGTCCCATTTTGTTAAAGTTGTTGTTGGTAATATTTAATTTTGTAACTTGATTCTGCATAAAACATTGTCATTTCATGAGATAATCGACGAGGGCGTGTTTACGGGTGCAATTAGGTGCAGGGCAGTGTATGAATTAGGTGGGGCAACTGTTGGCGAGTAACTCTTGAGGCCTGGCTAGTAGCTCAGGACTTAAAATTTTGAGCCCTGGTATATGCAATATATATATATATTAGCATATATACAAGCATAAATAGGTGCATAAAAGATATATACAGTAGGTGTTTGTGATATTGTGCTTTTAGCACGACAGCGTCGCGCTGATACTCGGCGACGTGGTGCCGAGATCTCGCCGACATCTTGCACTCACTGGAATAGTGACAGCACATCCCAGCAAGCGCGTCATAGAAGCGACGGGAGATCCGACTTGGATTCCCGCCAATTCTACACGTGTGCGGCGTTTGTTATGAATCCTGAGAGGGAAGTCCCCGCCGGATTTTAAATAAAAATCCGGCATGGGTCCCCCCCTCAGGAGCATACCGGGCCCTTAGGTCTGTTATGGGTTGTAAGGAGAGCCCCCCTACGCCGAAAAAAATGGCGTAGGGGGTCCCCCTACGATCCATACCAGACCCGTATCCAAAGCACGCTACCCGGTCAGCCAGGAAGGGAGTGGGGACGAGCGAGCGCCCCCCCCCCCCTCCTGAGCCGTACCAGGCTGCATGCCCTCAACATGGGGGGGTTGGGTGCTCTGGGGCAGGGGGGCGCACTGCGGCCCCCCCACCTCAGAGCACCCTGTCCCCATGTTGATGAGGACAGGGCCCCTTCCCGACAACCCTGGCCGTTGGTTGTCGGGGTATGCGGGCGGGAGGCTTATCGGAATCTGGGAGCCCCCTTTAATAAGGGGGCCCCCAGATACCGGCCCCCCACCCTAAGTGAATGAGTATGGGGTACATCGTACCCCTACCCATTCACCTGCAAGAAAAGTGGTAAAAACACAAATAAACCACACAGTGTATTAAAATATTTTATTAGTCTGCTCCGGAGGCCGCCCCCTGTCTTCTTTATTAGCTCTTTTACCAGGGGGGGCTTCTTCTTTGACGTCTTCGGGTGGGTGGGGGCCGCCGTCTGGTTCTCTTCCACCGCCGGGGGGGTGGCTTTTAAAAAAGCCCCCACCCCCCCGGCGGGTTTCCTCCGGCGTCTTCGGCGGGGCTCTTCTTCTTCCGCTATCCCGACGGGTCTTCTCCGCTATCCGGGGGGTCTCGCCGCTCTCCGCTGTTGACTCGTCGCACCCCGGTTCTTCGTCTCGCAGTCCGGTCCCTTCTTCCGTGCTGTACGTCTTCTTCCGCGCTGTGACGTCATGTTCTTCACTTCTCTTCTTCTCCCGATGTTGACTCGCCGGTCCTCCTCGCTGAAATGACGGATGCGCGCCTTGCATCGGACCTATATAGGCCTCACAGTCCCATCATGCTCTGTACCTACCCATGTGATACCTACCCACATGTTGAGGGCATGCAGCCTGGTACGGCTCAGGAGGGGGGGGGGGCGCTCGCTCGTCCCCACTCCCTTCCTGGCTGACCGGGTAGCGTGCTTTGGATACGGGTCTGGTATGGATCGTAGGGGGACCCCCTACGCCGTTTTTTTCGGCGTAGGGGGGCTCTCCTTACAACCCATAACAGACCTAAGGGCCCGGTATGCTCCTGAGGGGGGGACCCATGCCGGATTTTTATTTAAAATCCGGCGGGGACTTCCCCCTCAGGATTCATAACAAACGCCGCACACGTGTAGAATTGGCGGGAATCCAAGTCGGATCTCCCGTCGCTTCTATGACGGCTCTGTCTCCATCGCGGCAAGCCAGCTCGGCGCTGGCTCCCGCGATGGGGCTCGTAGGTGCTCAATCTCGCCGAGAAAGAGAGCGAGATTGACACAAAATCGGGTTCACCTACTGTAGTTAGGATATATTTGCAACACTTCATAATTATGCATTTTAAATACATGTTTTAAACGAAAGTGGCTAACAGCTTTTTTAGGGCAGGTCTTCTTATCTTACCAGCAGTGGACCATGCCTGTGCAATGTGTTTCGGCACTGCCACTTGAAAACTCCATGGCAGGATCACCAGGGGTTAGTTAATTGAAAACTGTGGTTTCTAAAAATATCTTAAAATTTACTTATGTAATGACATTAACATGTGAAAGCTATTATGGGATTTTAATGACTGGGCTTCCATAAACTTTAAGATTTAAAAAATGCATCATACTGCACGTTAGATGGCTGTCATTTTGCTTGACCACATGGCAACTGCATCTAATATTCAACACATTGTGGCATGCGCTAGAGTAGGAACTGGTCCTTAGACCACTTGCTGTTAAAGCGGAGTTCCAGGCTATATGTAGCTGCTGACTTTTAATAAACAGCCACTCACCTGTCCCATGGCCGCTTCTCTCCCCCTTCTCTTCTTGGCGCCTCCATTGGAACTGTGGGCACCCAGCCATGACAGCTTGTGGCTTCACGGCCAGGCGCGCACTGCGCAAGTCACGCTGCGCTCTCGGAGCCTCTAGCAGCCTCTCGGTAGTATCAAAGTTATTGGTGGGTCTAATATTTCAGTAACAGCCATTAACTAATAAAAAAAGTTGATGGTGGGTCTAATATTTCAGTAGCAGCTTCTCAATAGTAACAACGTTGAGGATGACTCCAAAAGTTCAGTAGGGGCCTCACAGTAGTAACAAAGTTGATGGTGGATCTAATATTTCGGTAACAGCCTTCCAGTGGTAAATTTGATGGCAGGTTTAATATTTCAATTGCAGCCTCCTAGTAGTAAATTTGATGGATGGTAGCTCTAAAAAATCAGTAGTATCCTCCCAGTAGTAACAACATTATTGGTGGTTCTTATGTTTCACTGGTGTCTCCCAGTAGTAACAAATGTGATAGTGGGTCTAAGAAATTCAGTAGCAGCCTCCCA